>NW_015114453.1:85632-89971 GCF_001443285.1 Poecilia latipinna | reverse complement strand
AGAGAGAGAGAGAGAGAGAGAGAGGAAGGCAAGAGGGTCAATTTATAGCAGTTTTTCTCCAGGAGAGGTGAGATTATCAACCATTTAGCATAATTAGCCTAGCTATAGACTACTGATTACCTCCATTTCACTAGCATTTAATGAATTAAGGAAAGAAAATACCAACATATTCATATAACTTGTCCCTTGTACCTTTTAGCACTTAACAGATGAGTCAGTCAGCAGCAGCTCTAACCCATGTCCCTCCTAACCTGCCCTCTTCTAAGTTAAATTAAAGCTGCAGTATGTAACTTTTATATAAATATGTTTTTTTCCACATATTTGTTAAAACTGTCATTATGTTGTGACAGTTTGATATGAGAGGTAATCTGTGAAAAATCTATTTCCTCAGCTTCCTCCCAGTGCTAGAAACAACCAGTCAGTGGCAGGAGAGTTTTAGAGCTGTCAATCACAATCTCATGTGGCTGCTCATCCTTCCTCCCCTTTGCTCTATGCTATTCTGCAGCTAGCATAGCCTGTTGTAAATGCTTAGTCTAGTTAACATAGCTACCAGTGATATATAAACAATTTTCCTGAAACAATAAGTTGTTTCTCCACCATTAGCACATTTAGCAGTGAGTGAATGAAGTTGATTGAGGCCTGGAGCAGAATTTGACTTGGAGACAGGGTTGGAACTGCATACTTTCTGAGGTGTATGCGAACATGTCATCAGCGCCCCACCCCCCAGGTTTAATATGTACGTACAGCTCTCCCTTATTCATGCACTTATATATTACAGTAATTAAATTAAAACCATCGGTTTTTGTTGCCTCCTTAATGTTATTATTCCTTCCTGATATGTGTATAAATTGCAGCTTAGAAAGCAATTAAAGAATGAAACAAAAAATAGGGCAATATTTTATTATTTAATATATTAGTGGGCCAAAGAGCCACTTCTGCCAGCCTCTAGAACCACCTATGGGCTGCAGGTCTGAAGCATTTTGTTAGCATGTTTTCCTTCATTCTTGTAGCTTAATAGGAAGTCAGGTTATCCAAACTGGCAACCCACGTTAATAAAATAATAGTGAAATAACATTGACAACAAAACACAGTATTTATAAAAGATAAAAATATTTTTTCCTACATAGAAAGCCCCAACAAACTAATGGTTGAAAAGAAGCTTATAAGTGGAAATTGTTACATTTTCTTATTAGAGAGGCAAAATTTTCAATTTATACTAGTAGAAGAAATAAATTAATCAGTGTTAAAGGGGAAAACGTTGACACTGTGTTTACTTTGATGGTAATATCTCCCCTCCCCTGGTAAAATCTGAATTTATGTTTAATTTCACATAAATTCTGACTGAGCTTTTCTCTCTGTGGTATTTTAACAAAGTTGTGTGTTCTGTGGTTGATGGACAGTTAGTTTTTAACTCTGTGTTTATGTAAATGTTAGGGTAAACTCTGTCAAAATGTGTATTTTTTGAAAAATAAATGTGTTAAAATCAAATCATTTGTCCTGTTGTTCTTTTGTTCTTGCTTTTTTCTTTCATTCATCAGGAGTATTTCATTGATGGAATTTCCCTACATTCTTGGGTTCATTTGCAGCGCAGAACAACGGCAGGTAGATGACTTTCTCTTGTCCGTTTTTGTATCCAGGGTGATGGGGAGAAGTCACCCCGTCAGCGGAGGCCCTCAAGCCCCAGTTCCAACAGCTCTCTGGGGGGGTATGGACGGTACACCCCGACCCGTTCCCCTCAGAACTACAGCAGACCAGGTAATAACCCCACTGTGCCATGATTCTTTAACCTGTGAAAGAGTAAACTTGATTTGTAAAACAGAAATTCTAAGGGATATGGGCAATATCGCCATGGATGTTCATCGCTGCTAGTGATAGTGTTTTCTCTCAATGCATCTGCTTCAAACAAAGCAATAGAAACAATAGCTAAACATTTTCATTTTAAACTGCCAGTTTTGAATTAAAGTGCCATTAGACATTATCTAAATGTCTAATGGCATTTTGTTGTCGTTTTTTTTTTTTGGAAACTGTAATTATCTAACTTAGAACATATTTGTGAAAACACTTTAAGTTCTTTGGACTGAAGAGTTGGACAACTCAATAGGGTTTTGACAAATATTTCCACGTTTCTTATGTAATTGGACATCCAGGACCAGAAGTACACATGGGTGCTAAATACAGCAGCCTGGCCCGTGATTCCAGTTCCCTCCTTTCACCTAAACCCTTCCTGGGTGGTGTAAGGAACCCCTCCACCTTGGCAAGGGATACCTCCTCCCTCCCAGCACACTGCTCTGGCAGGGCTGAAGGGAGTGGGGGTGCTGTAGGCATTGGCAAGTACTCACCAACACCTCTAAGTGGCAGTGCAAGCTTGTCTTTACATCTGAACCCTACAACCCTGGCAATGCTCCAGCAGCACAACTACATCCCTTATTTCAGAGGTATCAAAGCATGTTTGAGACGGAGTGACTGGAGGAGTTGCTGGGATTGTTGCTGCTGTCAGCCTTAAGGAAGGAAAACAAACTAGCAAAAGCTGTAATGTGATATACCTAAAATCTGTCAAACCTTAGTAGAAAAGCTATAAATCTCTTGGAAAGATGATGTGGGTTTCAACAAAGCAGCAACATGCCTGCCAACTCTGTTTTTCGTCTTACCACCAAGGCCCTCATGAATGGGAGTGCTGTTAAAGGCTTTCTGAATTAACTGTTAACCCTGGGTTGTGGTTTAACATGGATTCATTGTGTGTTGGAAGCTCTTAATCTGTGGATTCTTTAACTATAGATTGATGACCTACCATTGGAAACAGAATATCTTATTACATGGGACTATATTCACTATTTTTCAAGCCATAAAGATTCATGTTCTTTCTTTTTTTTTAAAACAAAAGCCATGAAACTGATAATGCTATTCACGATATCACACACTCATAAAATCAACATCACAAACCAGCACTGTAACTAGTCACCCTCTGAAACCCCTGCTGAAAGGCTTGTCCAACAACTTTCCTGGGCCTCATCTTCTCCCCATTGCTTGATGTCCCTCACCCCTCAGGGTTCAAACAGGACCCCGTTCCCGGTCCTAAGCCTAGGACATCCCTGCACCTCAATTTACCACCTCCAAACGGTAAAGACACCATTAGTCTTTCTCTTGTTTGTGTCTCTTCTCCCCCTTGTGGAGTAGTTCGGAGATTTTGTGATGTTGTTGTTTGGTATCGTGGTGTTGCTGAGTTTCATGGGATTCCTCAAAGAATATTCACAGGACCATTGACTTCTTGTATTCTGCTTGCTCTGTTCACTTGTATTTGTGGACGTGGTGTTGTGGTGCATGGTTTAACTCAATGTAGAAGTTCTAATTGTGATGCTTTTTCATTTGACATTTAGCTTTATTAAGGTTGGGGATTTCATTTTGTGCCCACCTGTTTAGATTACTGTCCCCATTGTTTGCCAGCCTTTGACATTTTATCAACTATTAATCTGAATAACTGAATAATCCCTATTTATGTGTCATATGGCCTTATCTTCTTAATGTTCAACTCTAGCTGTGTTCATATGAATGTCTTGTTATATATCAGACAACTGGCTCAATTTGAAATTCTTATTTTTTTTTTCTTAATGTTTTGTTAAAGATTTTCCACAAGGACAGATCACTTCACTTTTGACTCAAGCATCTTGTTTCTGTTAGGTTCAGATGGTGTTGTTCCAGAAGTTCTCTTGTTTTATGCAGTTAATCAAACCAAATTGTTGCTGTCATGTACTTTTTTATACAAATGAACCATTCCCCTTGTCTTGTCAGACAACCTGTACCTTTTCTACCTTTTTCAAATAACTATCTTGCGACTTCAGCCCAGTAGTTTAAAATGCAATTCTAGAGTTTGAAACAGTTCATGTAAAATTTTTTGAATATAAACATCCCCTTTCCAGCAACCAGCTTCCAAAGATTACTTGCAGTAATTTTTTAAATTTCAATTTCACCTTAATGGGGCAGCATCATTCCAAAACGACTTCTTTGAGCTTTACATCATGATATGTTATTCCCTCATCAAAAATTATTAATTATTTCATTCATGTCTGATAAATCCTTTAATGTACATGGCAATCATTCAGATGTGTAAAATGCCTAGTTGGATCTAGTCCCGCCTTGGATCTAGTGCAGTGTCCAAGCTCCTACAGACTAGCCAGTAGCTGCTTCTCAGTGCAATGCTGGTAAAAACACTGTTAAAGGGTTATCAGAGAGGGACTATTGTGATGATTTCCTGAAGGTAGAGTTGTGATGTGTTTTTCAAGAGACAGAAGCCAAATTTCAAGGTGTTAAATCAGGAAGTGAAATTTCTTTTAAGTTTTATATA
>NW_015114453.1:78709-83952 GCF_001443285.1 Poecilia latipinna | reverse complement strand
TGGAACAGAGCGGGAAGCTGATAGAAATTCATTACAAGCAATTTATACTGGGTTAATTGTGTCAGTCTCGAACTATGGATGTATAGTTTATAACTCAGCAGCAGATACAAACCTCCATAAGTTAAATATTTTCCAATATCAGGCTTTAAGAATATGTATTGGTGCTTTTAAAACATCTTCAACAGCAGCATTACAGGTTGAAATGAGAGAAATGCCTCTTAAAGTTAGAAGGGATCAATTATCTTTAAACTACTTGTAACCCACAAGAAAGGTTACTTTAAATACACTTGATAATAAGTAGATGGCAAGTTAAGTTAATTTACTTTACTAATACCAACACTACAGAAGTATAAAGGAAGTTGGGCCTGATCAGGAGATTCTAAATTCGTGGGAGCTTAGGTGTGAACAACAGAGGAGAGCACACAATGTATATAAGAAAGAATAGAATTTAATATAGACAACATTTGTGGATCCACATTGTACAAATAAACAAAAATTGTGCGCTTTAAAAAAAAAATCAACATGAGCTTGTGCCTACAGAGGGTCCCTGTAATGTGGAAAACATCCAGCATTGTTCCGGTACGAAAGACTACAGGCCTTTGGCGCTGACCTCCCACATCATAAAGTGCCTGGAGAGACTCGTCCTGGAGCAGCTCCACACTCTGGTCCAATCAGACTTGAACCCCTTGCAGTTGGCCTGTCAGCTTGGAGTTGAGGATGCCATCATCTTAGTACTGAACAGTGCATTCACTCACCTGGACCAGACGGCAAGCACTGTGAGAATTATGTTCTTTGACTTCTCGAGTGCATTCAACACCATCCGTCCGGCTCTACTGGGTGAGAAACTGACGGCGATGCAGGTGGATCCCCCCTTACGTCCTGGATTGTGGACTATCTAACTGGCAGACCACAGTTCATGCGCCTGCGACACTGTGTGTCAGACAGTGTGGTCAGCAACACAGGAGCTCCACAAGGGACTGTCCTCTCTTCCTTCCTCTTCGCGCTCTATACATCTGACTTCAGCCATTGCACTGAGACCTGCATTCTCCAAAAGTTCTCAGATGACTCAGCTGTGGTTGGTTGTATCATAGAGGGTGATGAGGTTGAGTACAGGGCTGCTGTGGACAACTTTGTCACATGGTGTGGACTGACCTACCTGCAGCTCAATGTGACAAAGACCAAAGAACAGGTGGTGAATCTGAGGAGGAGGATCAGGACATTGGTGACCCCTGTTACCATCCAGGGGGTCAGTGTGGACATTGTGGAGAATTATAAATATCAGGGTGTCCACATTGATAAAAAAAACTGGACTGATGTTCTTGACCCTGGTTCTTGACCCAGTCTGTCTACAGAAAGGGCCAAAGTCACCTCTATTTTCTGAGGCAGCCGAGGTCCTTCAACATCTCTCGGACTTTGCTCAGGATGTTTTATGACTCTGTGGTTGCCAGTGCCATCCTGTATGCTGTGATGTGCTGGGGCAGCAGCCTGAAGGTGGAGGACACCAACAGACTGAACAAACTGATCCGGAAGGCCAGTAACGTTGTTGGAGTGGAGCTGGACTCTCTGACAGAAGAAGAAGAAGGATTATGTCCAAGATGCAGGCCATCTTGGACAACGAGTCTCATCCACTCCATGACGTGCTGGCTGGAGCCCCTTCAGCCAGAGACTCACATTGCCAAAGTGCACCACAGAGCAACACAGAAAGTCATTTCTATCTGTTGCCATCAGGATGTCCAAGTCTGTGCTAATTGATAAAAAAAAAAATTCTGCACTCATTTATAGGTTATTTATTGATTAATATATTGCATGTGATTGCTTGTTATTTATTTGTTTACATCTAGTCAATTTGAACTTATCACTCTTAGGTATATACCAGTGACGTGCGGTGAGGTTCATAGCTGGTGAGGCACCGACTTAATTATAATCGGATTTACAAATCTAGACCCCCTGCATGTTATTGTTTACATAAGGAAATTTCGCGCATGCGTACAATGCTGGAGGGCAAAAAGACTATTCTTTAACATGTGATGCTTAGCCGCGCCGCCACTGCAGAATAATTCCGTTATCTCAATCAAACTTAGACATGTAGATATTATTAATTTCGTGCTGTGCTTAACGGCAAAGTGAGAAACCGTTAAAGTACAACTCAAAACCATGTCTTTCTCGTTGTCTGTATCAGCGCAGCTACTGTATGGCTAGCTCGCTGTTACCATCTCTGCAGTTGTGAAGTCACAATATCTGGGATCATGAGCGCCCCCAGCGATGAGGCACGAGAACTGCCTGCCTCACCTCGAGTCTGTTCTCTGCCGTTTCTGATAGCTCCTCAGCACATGAAACACGTCACACACAGTTAGTGACAATAAAAACACAGTACATTAAATATATAAGCTAAGTTATGGAAAATCAGTTCATACATTAAATATTTTTAACCATTTTATTGGCGACGAACAGACAGGACCAACATGCTCTCATAGAATGGCAGCCGGTGCAGTTAGCGAGAGTTTGCGCAATCCCAGGTGAGGCTCAGCTTCCTGCTACCTCACCGACTTCGCTTCCAAGCATTTGAATGGGAAAATGCGAAAATTCAATGATTTTGAAGAAAAAAATCATCAGATTTGGTTAACTTAAATGAAAAATAGGTACTTTATAGTACAAACCTTAGGGTGGAAATATCTTTATAAATTATTTTATTATAATATATTATTTTTCCATGATGACAGGTGAGGCTCTGCCTCACCTGCCTCCCCTGACCGCACGTCACTGGTATATACATATTTTACAAACTTTGCATGTATTACCTAAGATGGAGTAGCTTTCAACAAATAAGCAATTCCTCCTTGGGGATCAATAAAGTATATTCTATTCTATTCCATTCTAATGATTCAAAAGCAACTCTAAACAGGTGGATTTTAGTCTTGATTTCAAGGAGCTCAGTGTTTCAGCTGTTTTGCAGTTTTCTGGAAGTTTGTTCCAGATTTGTGGTGCATAGAAGCTGAATGCTGCTTCTCCATGTTTGGTTCTGGTTCTGGGGATTCAGATCAGACCAGAACCAGAAGATCTGAGAGGTCTGGAAGGTTGGTACAACAATACAGATCTTTAAACCGTTCAGTGATTTATAAACTAACAATATTTTGAAGTCTACTCTCTGAGCTACAGGGAGTCAGTGGAAGGACTTTAGAACTGGGTGATATGATCTTCCTGGTTTTATTGAGAACGCCAGCAGCAGCATACTGTCTAATTGAGTTTTCAGGCAGACCGGTAAAGACACTGTTGCAGTAATTAATGCAACCAAAGATAAATGTATGGATGAGTTTCTCTCGATCTTGCTGAGCCATTAGTGCTGGGAGTATTTCCTCTATCAGCCTCTGTGTCATTAGGAAAGCAGGCAACTTTTGCTTTCTTTACACTACAAAAACTGCTTATCATCACAGACAAAAAGGATTTTTGGTGTAGACTTTAGTTTCTGGGGCACTTTGGGAGGCAGCTGTGTTGATCTTGTATCATATCTCTTGTTGATGCTTGGAGGCAGGGTGTCCGTTGTAGGCTCCTGCTGAAGAATAACAAACCTGTTTTTCAGTGGAATTTCAGTGGAGTTTACTGGGTTTCCAGTTGGAGAAATGACAGATGTGTTCCAGCCCGAGCTGGCTGATTAGTACTTGGTACTGAGGTGAATTGAAGGTGGTGATGTTTGATGTTTTTTCTTTGGTGCAGAACGTGTAGATGAGGGGACGTCTCGGCTCATAGTTGACCATGCCGTCTTAGGTGGGGGGGTCCATCTTGTTAGTTGTCTAGTAAGAGGTTGATTTTTTTGGCTTTGCATCAAGGCAGTTCCAGGGGAGTGAGCTGCTTGCTGAGGACCTCGTAAGTTGTTTGTTGTTATGAGACATTGGCAGAGTCGGTTCATTTTCCAAACTTGTGTTGATTTCAAAATGTACCTCCAGTCAATCAATTCTATCAATTGAATTCTCTGTATAATACTGCTGATGACTGCAGGTATCTTGCTCTTGCTCGGAAAAAATAACAAATAAAAGATAAAAATTCTGCTGTCCTTGGATCTTAAATTTTTCAGTTATGAAAGTAGACAATCCAAGAGTAAAAACTATAAAAACTATAAAAACTAGGTATATTAAGTAACTTTAGCAGTTTGTCCAGGGAGAGAGCAGGACTAAGTGTTCCTCCTACTCTAGATGTTCTCAAGACTCAGCTTTTATTTTGAGAGTCCATTTCTGCTTATCAGCAAGTGAATTTGCATATTAGCTAAATATTTTGAGTGAAGCTAAATTAGCAAGGTAGATTAGCTTGTCTCCAACTATAGCTAATAGTTGGATTCATTTAGATTCAACTTTAGTATTTAGTGAGCAAATAAAATATTTGCTAACTAATATCAAATCAGTGATTCTTGAGAATAGGGACAAAATGTCTCTGTGTTGCCCTGCGACAGACTGGCGACCTGTCCAGGATGTACCCCGCCTCTCGCCCGGAACGTTAGCTGGAGATAGGCACCAGCACCCCTCCCGACCCCACTGAGGGACAAGGGTGTTCAGAAAATGGATGGATGGATGGGAAATGTAAAGAGGCTAAGGTGCAGTTGCAACATTTTTTTTTTAAATTACATTTTTAATCAACCTGACCCAGAACTTTGTCATCACCATCTGACAAAATAAATATAAAATAATTTTTTAATGGCCTTATTAGTGATATTTTTACTCAGTTTTACAGACAAATGCTTCTCAAGAAACAAAATAAATATTATTTAAAACAAAAAACAAAAAGTCCATCTGACGGAGTTGACACAGAACTGAAGGTGGTGACAAGCTAGTGAGTAAAATGAAATACTTGATACATATGAAGTAATGCAGTTTATATAAAATACATTAAAATTAATTAATTGCACATTTAAGTGAGATTTGTCAATAATTTCACTGAAAGAGTCACAAAAACTGATGGAGTTTAACATCTGACGGAGTTGACACAGAACTGAAGGTGGTGACAAGCTAGTGAGTAAAATGAAATACTTGATACATATGAAGTAATGCAGTTTATATAAAATACATTAAAATTAATTAATTGCACATTTAAGTGAGATTTGTCAATAATTTCACTGAAAGAGTCACAAAAACTGATGGAGTTTAACATCTGACGGAGTTGACACAGAACTGAAGGTGGTGACAAGCTAGTGAGTAAAATGAAATACTTGATACATATGAAGTAATGCAGTTTATATAAAATACATTAAAATTAAT
>NW_015114453.1:66444-76725 GCF_001443285.1 Poecilia latipinna | reverse complement strand
GCGTGTAAACGTCACATATAATTCTTTGTTCACAAAGATAAATCATTCTCACCGCTCCCTCAATGCGCACCTCTGAAAGCGCGACTACAAGTTATTCCTGCACTTCACACAGAGATGCGCAACCAGAGCTAATGCGGTGGGCTTTAAACTCTTACCTTGATGTGGCGCTCACCAAGGGAAAATAATTCCACACGTGGGGTTCATATAAGTGTCTATACAGGTCAGCCTGTGTCCAGTTTGAGTGAAAGGAGGTGCGCAGCAAGCAGCAGCGCATTGTTTGGATCAGAATTAAATTAATTTAGATTTGGTTAAATTATTTTATTGTGGGCTATCTCAGACAGGCCTTCCACGGCTTTCTTTTCTCCGTGCCTGTTGCTGTTGGTGTAAATCCCTTATCGGAGGCCATAAATTCCATGTCCAAACATACAGATGAAATGTTACACAGTGTAAAGCAAAAAATGTAAACTGCTAATTCACTGACTTGTGTTGAGAAATGAGAAATTTTCTACCTGTTGCTTGTTGTTATCTTGTCTTCCAAGGTCCGTTAATGTCATGTGTAAAAGTGAAACCCCAAAGACAACAGTCACTGTTCAACTTCACAATCAACCAGAATTTATTCAAACAATCAAATACTTAAAAATCACACCAACAGCTCAACATGGTCATCAGATACCAAAGCCACAAAGGAAGCAAAATGCAAAATACGAAGATGAAGAGACCACCGCATGTGGAAGGAAAAAAGACAGTTCCACTCCAGTGATCTGACTGGCTGTTTTAGCTCAGTTACTTCTTTACAGTCTGATAAGTTTCAACGTACTGTTTTAGAGATGGCCTCTGCCTGCATACAAACAGCACCACGTCATTACGTGCTGTTTGTACACCAGACACCATGCAGGTGTTACCAAGGTCAGGGATGAATCTATCCGCTGTCTAAGCCATTCTCTCTGTGCACTTTCCCAGGATACGAACAATAGATTTGTTCATTTTATACGGAAACATTTTACTCAAGAAAGTGGGACCAAAGTTTATCAGCTATCTGTGTTTCTCATTTCAAACTGCCTCAAACTGGCTCCCCTGACCTCTCCTCCGACCCAGTGCATCAAACAGCAGATTTTGATTATAAAAATTAGCACATTTCATATAATATCTTCAAACTCTTATAAAATAGACATGAGCAGTTTCAATACCAAAACATCTATTATACTCAATATTTTCTGATTAGTTTTTTACCCATTGGGTTATAATGAACTTGTTAAAATTTTCAGGTCAAGTCCATGGTTTCGAAAAAGTTACATACTGCTGCTTTAAGAGTGCATTCACACCAGCCCTGTTTAGTCTGCTTTCATCAAATTCCAGTTTATTTGCCTAGAAAGTCCAGTTCATTTGTGGAGGTATAAATGTGTAATCAAACTCTGATGCAGACCAAAAAAGTGAACTCTGGTCCATAGGTCTCGTTTGGGTTGGTGCAGTTCGAATTCATATGTGAACACCAAGCGGTTCTTAAAAACATGCCACATGATTCTATTAACCAGTGTCATTGCTTTTAAATTGCTTTGTATTGTTTTATACTTGTGCATATGTATTAATTAGTTTTATTTTTGTGTAACCAGGTTGTTGTGTATTGCAGACTTCTACCCAGATCCCTCTTGAAAATGAGATCTAAATCTCAACAGGATTTGCCTGGTTAAATAAAGGAAATAAAAATGTTTTAAAAAGCAGATGGAAGACTGCTCCAAAAGCAGAAAGCAGGTCATTCAGGGTAATTACAGCCAAGGTAAAAGTGCATGCGTAGCGCTACCAGAGACAAAAGAAAAATCCTAAAAATGCTAATATCTGATGCCACTTCATTTACATTTCATGAAGAAGTTTCTTTCATTGATGCTTGGTACAGCGCCACCACAGGTGAGGGGGGTAACAGGTTGCTTAAAGGGTTTGGTTTGTTTGACACAATGCAGTGCAGGGGCACTGCATAGAGGCGAAAAGTTAGGACAATTCCAACAGCCCTTGACCAACAGGCACCCACATCCCCCGCAATATATAATATATTTTTTTTTTTTTCTGTTCATAGAAATAAAAAAAATGGAGCCCTGTCAATTACAAAATTAATCATATTCTTTTATTAAAAATTGTTTTTAGCAGTAAAAATTAAATGTTACCCCTCCCAGACCTGAAAGCACACATCCATATTCGCATTGAACACCCCCTGTATCTGCAGGAAATGGTTTGTTCCTGCTTGGTGCGCTTGACAGTGACGGTGTTCAGCAGCAGTGAGCAGACGACCAGAACTACTGTGACATTTACTATGCTGCTAAGAACAATTATAAAGACAGGTTTTCAAAAAATATATATAGAGAAAAAGACAAGAGTGTCAATTTGTAACCCAGTTTTTCTCCAGAGGCGCAAGTAGACTGTAAGATTGTCAACCATTTAGCACAGTTAGCTTAGCTGTAGACTACAGCCACAGCCCACATTGGCCCTACATGGGCCCTAAATGGACAAACCCATGTGGGCCACCACCATATAGGGCCCATGTAGGGCCCATGTGGGCTGTGGCCCTACATGGGCTAACCCATGTGGGGCCATCGAGGAACCCGCGGACAAACCCATATGGGACCCATATGGTCTGCCCTCCCTTTCCCCACATGGGGCCCACCTAGGGATGCTGGCAGGGCCTCCCAAGTGAAATTAAAGCTGCATTATGTAACTTTTATGAAAATATATATTTTTTACATATTTGTTAAAACTGTCATTATGTTGTGAAAGTATGGCATAAGAGATAATCTGTGAAAAAATTATTTCCTCTGCCTTCTCCCAGTGCTATCTAGAAACAACCAATCAGAAGCAGGAGGCTGGTTTTAGTGCAGTTAATCACAATCTCATGTAGCTGCTCATCCTTTCTCCCCCTTGCTGTGTGCTATGCTGCAGCTAGCACAGCCTGTTGTGAATGCTCTGTCTAGCTAGCATAGCTACCAATGAGGGCAGATAAACAGTTTTCCTGTAAGGACAAGTAGTTTCTCTGCCATTAGCACAGCAGTGAGTGAGGTTGATTAACAGCGCTACGACCCTCCTCCTAGTTCTGATTGGTTGTTTTTGGCTGGAACGTTGCATTACTTTAGCTAGCGATAGTAGTTCAGGGAGGACTTGTAGGAGGTTGATTTTTTAACAGATTATCTGTCTCATAGCAAACTGTCACGACATGGTGACAGCTTTAACAAATATAGAGAGAACATATTTTTTGTTAAAGTTGTATACTGCAGCTTGAATGAAATGCAGCTACCATTTTTTGAGAAGTCTGAATTGCTTTACTTATGTTTTGCATGTTGCCTATGACTGTTGCTCGTGGGGAGAGACATTTTAGTAAGATAAATCTAATTTTTAAATTTTTTTTTAAAAACCCTAGTCGAAGCACCCCCCCCAGCCTCCGCTACCCTGCCTGCTCATGAGACTAAGACAACGCACATTAGTGGGCGTCCCTTATTTTGATTTCTGAAAGGTGGCAACCCTAGTTGCATGTAAAGTTCACCAGCAGTAAATATTGTGCTAGTATCCAAAGAAAACAAGGCAGTTGCAAGCCTTTAAAATTTGACGCCTTTTATTGGTCAAATAGACTCAAGAAATTGTAACAGCGGGGGTGAGGGGGCAATTTTTTTGTAGACTCCTGGCGGCGCCCAAGGTGCAGTGTGAAAGTGAACTGTACCAGATGAAATGTTACAGTCTTGCAATTTTGTTCCCCATTTGAATCGAGTCCATTGGACTGTATGAAAAATCCCTTGAGTAACTGACAAAAAATACCTTTTCTTCTGTTGTGATCTTTTTCTGATAAGATTGTAGAATCTACATGTGTAACTGTCAGCAAAATGTAGAAAATGGTGCCTAGTGGCAGCAGGTATAGTAGAAAGTGAAGAGTTTCAAATTTGAGCCATGTGGTATTCCCTATGATAGTTCAGAAGATAAAATAAAAAGTGCAGATATACAGGGTGGACTGTGATGTAATTTGATATCTATATTGCTGGCTGTAGGGTCATGTAACACTTGTAGGATTACTGAACTATGCTTTTTAATGCTAACCCAATTCCTTCTTCATTCTTCAGTAGGAGATGTAACACAGTGCCTATGTGTTCCCACTGGTCATTTGGTGATAAATATCTTCACCACTAAGTATTTTCTTTGTGTAGAGGATCTGTTCCACGTTTAGGCTGACACTAGCAGCTTTCTGAACTTCATGTGTGGAATTCTCAGCGTGTGTAATGGTGTAAATCAGATCACTTACACATGACACTCTGCTAGTGATCTCATCTACTTGCATCCAGAGTACTGCCAATGAGTTGGTCCCTATGTGGAGGAGACTGTGTACAGTCAGCTGACACTCTCTCATACTCAGTCACATGCTCCAACTTCCTCTGTGTTTCTCTGGATGTAGAGCATAGTTACCGGCCACTTTATTAGGTACACCTGTCCAAGTGCTCATTAATGCAAATGTTGAATCAGCCAATCACATGACAGCAACTCAATGCATTTAGGCAAGTAGACATGGCCAAGACAATCTGCTGCAGTTGAAATCAAGTATCAGAATGGAGAAGAAAGGTGATTTAAGTGACTTTGAACATGGCATGGTTGTTGGTGCCAGACAGGCTGGTCTGAGTGTTTCAGAAACTGCTGATCTACTGGACTTTTCACGCACAACCATCTCTAGGGTTTGCAGAGAATGGTCCAAAACAGAGAAAATATCCAGTAAGTTGCAGTTCTGTGGGCGCAAATGCCTTGTTGATGCCAGAGGTCAGAGGAGAATGGCCAGACTGATCTTGAGCTGATAAAATGGCAACAGTAGCTCAAGTAACCACTCGTTACAACCGAAGTATGCAGAAGAGCATCTGTGAACGCACAGTGCGTTGAACCTTGAGGTGGATGGGCTACAGCAGCAGAAGACCACACCCGGCCACTCCTATCAGCTAACAGGATACTGAGGCTACAATTCGTACAGGCTCACCAAAACTGGACAATAGAAGATTGGAAAAACGTTGCCTGGTCTGATGAGTCTCAATTTCTGCTGCAACATTCAGATAATAGGGTCAGAATTTGGTGTTAACATCATGAAAGCATGGATCCATCCTGCCTTGTATCAACAGTTCAGGCTGGTGGTGGTGGTGCAGTTAGGTGGGGGACATTTTCCTGTACATAATAGGTTGGGTTATCAAATCACTAGTATAAGTGTTTGTAGCCAGACTTTCTCATTTGGTTTTTGCAAATATGCTTTCCATAAAGCTATATTTGTTTCCCCTCCTCCACAACCTTTGTAACCTCATTTCCCTTCTCCCTTTATCTCTAACATCCATAATCCATTGGAGGTAGTGAAAGCGGTCGGAGTACTCCCAGCTTATCCACCTACTCTGATGGCAAATCTCCCTCATCTACTTCGACATATGTGGCTGCTCCCCGGCATTTCCACATACCAGGTAGGCCACAGCTGCGCTGTTCATTTTTGGCCACTGTTTTACATTTTCTAATGACGAAGAGGTGAAGTATAAGGTGAGTTCTGGATTCGTTACTAAACAATTTGATGAAAACTAATTTCATATTTAGTAATTAGATCAGTAATGGTTTAATATTGAAAATTTGTTATATTTACATGCTAGTACCCAAGAGCAAAACAGCGTTGCGATTCATATCTGTGTTGAAGGTGATAGTATCTCTAACCTTGATGGTGGATTAACTGACAAGAGTCCCAATGCAGATGAGTTGATTAATGAAGATTAGCTAACCCAAAACATTGGTTTTAAATAAATCTGCTGCTGTCATATTAACAAATACTTGTGATTTTGGCACAGGTGTGAGAAAATGAACTAGATTTTGTGATACATGAAGTCCTATCCTGTCTTTGAAGTGAGTGTCGATTTCACTCCCCTTTTCAATAGAGCATTTATTTTTGGTGTAATAATGTGAAATTCAATGTTATGCTACAAAGTAGAACAAGCTGTCAGTTTCACTTTCAATTTCAAGCATTTGGCATCCTGGAGTGAGAGGACGTATACTATTACAGACTTCATAGTGTAGTGTGAATTATGTACTGTAGCAATGGTGCAGTTTACGTTGTGTACGCAAGTTGCAGCATTTGACTTGTATTCAAACCTTGTGGTAGGCTTGCTTATCTGGTGACCACTCCACCATAACGGACATCCAAACAACCAATGCGCTCCTTTAAATCTGTCAAGAAATGGACATGTAGTAGCAGCTTGCTTTGACTTAATTGATTTCACTTTAAAAATTGTCATAGGGTGCTGTACTGTTGACTGCACAAATAGACAAGGTTGTAAACCAATTTTGTCATTTTATTGTACAACTTTAAAGAAGCTTGACCCAGACAAGTTGAAGCCATTAATAAATTGGCAAAAACAAGTTGGGAAAACAGTTTCAGTTGGTTTGTTCAATACTCCAGTCGCTCACTTCCGACATCCATCATAGCATCTTGAATGATTGACATAGTTGCAAATGGTCAATACTGTAAAATGTGTAGTAGCCCAATGCTAGAGGGTTATTTGGCATTATGTCTTCCTACCCTACTGAAGTGGAACACATGTACAATACTGCTACACAGGTATTAGTTCTTGAATTAATTATTTTTTTAAAAAATGTTTCATTGGCTCTAGTTGCCTTTATTTGATAGTGAATCAACAGAAAAGTGGGTAATGAGAGAGCAGGAAGAGATGCAGCAAAGGTCATCAGGCCGGGACTCAAACCTGTGACAGCTGCGTCGAGGACTAAGTCCTCTATATGTGGGTTGTGCTTTACCCCTGTGCCACCACAGCACCACATTCTTGATTTACTTCTTAAAAGATTCTCATTTGGATTGTAAATTATACATTTCTACTTCTGATTCCAATACCGTTTGCTAACTTACACATTTGAAACAAACCAGACAAAAAAATGACACCCATGTTGTTTTATTGTAACCTATCTTAATTTTGTGGCATTAATGTGCAACAGTGTCAGCATGGGTCATGTGGTTCTGTGGGTGACCTGTGGATTCGTTGGCGTTGTTCATGAATTTCTACAGAGCTAACAACATAAGAGTGTTTTGCTGTAACTGGCGCACACCTACTGGCCCAATTTACTGGGAGAGCCAGGTATAGGGAATATCCACAGAGCCAGAACATATGAATGAAGCAGCATTCAGCTTCTATGCACCACAAATTTAAAACAAATTTCTAGAAAATTGTAAAACAGCTGAAATACTGAGTGCCTTTAAATCTCAACTTAAAACCCACCTATTTAGAGTTGCTTATGGAACATAAACAACAATTGGGATTTGAATCCCAACCCGGGTTCAAGCGCTAGGAAGAAAAAGGGTGCAGGTTTAGAGTCCCCCCCTTTCTTATATGAGGTACCCATAAGGGCAGAACTTCGACTCGGCAGGAAATTTAATGTGTTTGATTGTTGATTCAATGTTGGATGACTCTGTGTTTTTGTGTTTAATGATGTAAAGCACTTTGAAATGCCTTGCTGCTGAAATGTGCTATACAAATAAAATTTGATTGATATCAATTCGGGGCAAAGTGCCAAGAACATCCAGCACCTGGTAATAAGGGAACAGGTAGTTCCTGGAAAAGCTTGAGAATAATTAAGAGAAGCATTATTAGCATACAGAATGCAGGGAACAAGCACAGATTTACAATATGAACGGGGTATTTTGCCTAAAAATGTAGGAGTGTGACCCATCAGTCTAACCTTTGAGTTAGAATAACAGTCAAATTTTACCTTAGGTGAAATGTGAACAGGATTCCTCAAAGGATGTGTTGGTGACGTGAAGGAACTTTGTGAAGCCTCTGGAACTCTTAAGAGCTGGAAGCGGAGGAGCACCTCCTGTGTGTGTGTGTGTGTGTGTGTGTGTGTGTGTGTGTGTGTGTGTGCGCGTGTGTGTGTGTCGATAGGGTGCAGACCCTGAAAGGGAGAAGTCAAAATGTCTGGGAACAAGTCAGAGATGTTTGGATAAGGTTGTGGAATCACCATTGGTGAGTGGCCAGCTAAAGGCATGTGTAAGCAAACATAGCAATTTGACCTGTCCTGAGCCATATACTTAGCATAGTGGTACCACAAATACAAGGTGTAAGGAGTGGAGTGTTTAAGTTCCAAGTCAATGGTAGACAGCTATTTAATATCCTGCAGTTCATGTAAAGAAGAATTCTCCACCTTATCAGAGAAAAATGATCCCCACCACATGAGTGACAAAACAACACAACACTAAAAATAGCCAATACAAATGTCTGTAATGGGAACAAGATGAAGGCATGATCGTTGTTATGATGAAATCCCATTTTCTCTTTTTTTTTTCTTTTTTCTCTGGAACTATTTTAATATTTAATTTAATCTTCACTCTCCAATTCGACCACTCGCCAGTGGATCAGCAATAGTTCTTTGGTTGGGGAGCCTTTTGATGTATGAGAATGAGTGTTTGTGGTTGTTTTTGTCTCTTTTATATTGCTTTGTTTCTTCTCTTTTCCTTTCCTGAATGTCAGCCTATAGGGTGTTGGAGGTTACTAGCGCTTAACACCAATTTTAATAATGGTATGTCAGTGATTCAGGAAATCAATGTGACTGTCTGGGGTGTCAGAGGTTACTAGCACTTAACACCAGCAGCAGTAAGGTAATTTATCCTCATTCAGAAAGTTCTGCGTTGTCCTCCTTGGTCTGTTGTCCTGTTGACTGCTGGACAGATTTCTCCTCACCAGGATCGGTGTCTTCTTGAGGCTCCAGTAATCTTTTACAGTGACTGGCGTGAAAAGCTCTGCCAAGCAGAGACCACACATGAGTGTTATTCCAAGGATAAGGGATCCAAAGCAAGGGGCGAGACAGTCTGGTTTTCATGCAGCTGTAGGAAACAACTCCGAACCTTGTACATGTAACCCAAATAACTTTATCTGGTGGGAATATACAAGAATTTAGAATAAACATAGAGCAATATAACTAGCAGGAATTACCTTAAAATCATTTTCTACTACAGCGAATAAATCAGCCATAAGGGAGATCATTGTCTTATTTTGCTCCAGAGACACTTCATCCAGTGTTGCAGTTAATACATCACTCTCAACATGAATATGGATTTTTCTAAAAACTGATGGTACCATGTATTCCATGTACCATGTATTATTTTAAATTGTTTAACATTTAAATGTAAGATTTTAAGGAGCTGACAAGTTTACTTTGTAAAAGTTCAAAAAACAATATTCATAGTTAGATTGTTTTGTTACCATAGCAACAATCTGATGCTATGAGTTTAATCTTTGAGATCTGTTTGTTCACAAATACAAATTAATAAACTGCAATTATAATTTATTGCTTTATAGGGTGGCCAATTAAACTATCCCCCCTCTCTCAGATTAAATCTAACACAGAAGCTGTTAGAGGTGCTGATGGTTTTAGCAGAAAGAGAGGCCCCTCTGCACCAGGCCTCATAGCCTTGGAGCAGCCCTGTGTGAGTTAAATCCTCTGCACTGTGTGCAGAGATGGGCAACAAATGGGAGATTTAATTCAATGCTGCTAATGTGGCTTTAGTAGCTGGTCCATTTCGTGTTTATGGGACGAGTTTCTCAAATTTCCGCGCAGCCTCACACATTAACTCTGTCTATGTGGACAAAGCATTTGATATGGTTTGACGCATCATGTAACTGAAACATAGTACTAAAAATAATAAGAAAATAATATAAAACCAGCGTGATGCATGACTGCGAGGTAAGCGCGAAATCTCCTCACCGACCTGAACCTGGTGAGCTTAGCGCTGGTTTGTTAACCATTAACGCTCCGACCAACCGGGAACACATACACTTTATCAGCGCACACAGAGCCGGGCGCTGAGTAGCGTGTTAAGCTGTAAAGTCCACATATAATTCTTTGTTCACAAAGATAAAGCATTCTCACTGCTCCTTAACACGCATCTCTGACAGCGTGACTACAAGTTATCCCTGCAATTCACGTAGAGCTGCACAACCACAGCTAACGCAGTGGGGCTTAACCTCCTACCTTGATCAAAACCTCTGAAAAGAATCATAATTCCTCACAGGGGGTTGATGTAAATATCCATACAGGTCAGACTGAGTCCAGTCTGAGTGAAAGGAGGTGCACGTGATCCACGCTGAGTTAAACTTAAGACATGCAGCTGCTGCAGCGCGCCAGGCAGCGGCAGAGGCACCAGCGGTGTGATTGGTGCATAAACTATAAACTCTAGAGCAGTGGTTCTTAACGAACCCCAGAGGTTCAATGAGTCGGTCTCCGGGGTTTGGCGGAGCCTCT
>NW_015114453.1:56027-62477 GCF_001443285.1 Poecilia latipinna | reverse complement strand
AAGAACCACTGAGCTAGAAAATATATTTATCATTTATAAACTTATCCTTTAGGAATAAATCTGCTCCTCCAGTGAAACAGAGATTCTCGCAATCTGGCTTTTTTTTTTTTTTTTTTTTAAAAAGCAATGTATTTATTTATTTATTTTTTAATTATTATTTTCCTGAAAACATAAACATGAAAGGCTTAACCTGGCAGTGGGGCTAGTAAAGCATGGCGGCCGCCAGGCCTATAACACACTGGGGAAAACCCTGCATATTTATATTCATTCATAATACAGACCAATGAATATTTATATCTTTATTTTGTTGCATGTAAACTATTAAAAACCCAATGCTCTAGTTGTGCTACAGCTGAAATTACAAAATGTGCTGTGCTGAAGCAAGCTATACCGTCCCCAGTATGTTCATTATTCAATATATTGCTAACTCATGCTTCTTTTTCTCCATTCTCTTTTCCCTTCTTTCTTTCTCCCACCCATGTTGGCTTCCTCCATTTTCTCTGCTCTGTATCCATCTTCAGAGGCTACGGTCAAAGATAATATCTATAGAAAACCCCCCATCTACAAACAGCATGGTACAGTCAACTTCGCCTTTAACACTTAATTCTCTGGTCTGGTCTCTGCACGATGTGTTGCATGTTGGTCATCTTGTTTCCCCCCCCCCAGTTCTGTTCCTCTGGTTTCTTCGGCTTGCAATTTTGGTAGTTTATGGATCTCCCTGCTCTGTATTCCATGCATTGTATTCGAAGAAATAGGAAAACGTAAACCGGTGATTAAAAAAAAGTTAAACCAAAGAATACTGACAATACCTACTGCATTTGCTTCTAACAATTTAGTCAATATGAAGTCAAGCCAATCTCCACTAGTCACAGTTGACAATTAGCTGTGTACATCTCCATGTGTGAAATTATCTCACACACAGAATAAAATATGGCAAGCCTTTATTGTAATTTTGATGGTTACAGCTTTGAGATAATGAAAATCCATAAATCATTATCTTGGAATGAAACATGAAACAGAACAACATTTAAGTGTTTTGCAGAAAACCTGAGACTGGGGTGAATGTTTAACAACTCTGAACATACAACTGGATCCACAGTGGGATGGTTCACATCAAAGTGCATGTTTTAGAATGGTCTAGTCAAGGTCCAGAGTTAAATCTGACTGAAAAACTATTACAAGATTTATGAACTGGTGTTCATAGGTGTTCTTCATCCTCATCTAATCCGACTCAGTTTAAGCTGTTTATTGAAAAATATTGCTTAAAATATCTTACATGAAATCCTAACATAATACTGTGGAGTTTGTAGGTAGAATGACACAAAATGTGAGTAAACATTCAAGATGTATGGATATTTTTTGCACAATAGTTAATTCAGTGCCCCATTTGATGTCTTGTATTAAGGTTTCAAAGTGTGTGTTTATAGTATTCAGATTAAAATGTTTGCATTCTGCCTCAATAAAAGGCTAATGATTTTTGGAAGCATCTGCTTCAACTAAAGTTATTTTATAAATTGCTAAAAAGCAATTTCAACAATTATATATGCCTTCTCAGTAGGAACATATGAAAGGATATATTTAAGATTCAGGAAGTAAATCTTATCTTCATTAACTTCAGTATGTAGAGATACAGTGGTGAAGAAAAGCTTTGGACTGCAGCTGATTTAGCAGGAGGCTCCGTTTTTCACCTCAGTCATGCATGCTGGCATTCGTCTCAGCAGCTCATCTGTTGGGTTCGTGGTGATGCAGTGTGTGTACACTCTGAATAACTTTGGATGTTGACATTGGTGTTGTGTTGTCTCACTCATGTTCACCGTGTCTTCAGGGTTGTTTTTGTCCCATAAACATACATATGTAATTTTCATTAGACTTGTGAAGTTTTCGTAAATGTAGTAGCCATATTCCATAATCTTCCTAAGACTGTTAACCTGTTTGCTTTTTTATTTAGCAAATTAGTAAATGGGCTGAATTTGTTTTTTATTTTCCATAGCTTTCGTGCTTTCTAGAAAACTTCCCTGTTCTTTAGAAACAGGGAAGTTTGTAAGAAAGTTTGTAAGATGGTGCACTTTCCTCTATTTTTTGCTGAAGAATAATTGGTGGACCAATAGAGAGAGTTTATCATATAAAAACAGCTTGGGTGACATCATACCATTAGATATTGTAAGGAATGATTCTCTGGCATATGGGCCAGTGGTCGTGTAATAAAAGACAGATCAAAGACAACTATCTATTGCATACATGTAATGTGGTTGAAGCATTATTCATCATCATAATAGGAATACAATCAAAGTTCCCAAGTAACTGTTGCCCTGCTTTGATGTATGCCTACGTAAACACCAATAGTTTTCTTTGCGGTTCTTCAAATCCAGTGTTAGTCTATAATAGGAGTGGATCACATTGTATATGACCCTCACTTTTTTAGACTGTACATGTAGCAAAGCTAAATCTGCAGCTGTAGATGTTATGCTCCAGGTTTGACTTGGACTCACCCTGGAGGACAGGTTAACTCACAGTAAGGTGATCCAGCACACTGATTGTGACATGCTGTAACATTTGACTGTTTTACAGCTTCTAGAACATCCTGGCAGGAGGGTGATGATAACAAGGTGGGTCTGTGTGGACACTTATTTTGAATGTGCAAATCTGTTCTCAAGCTCAAAAAACTAATTATCTAACTATCTTGCCATCCTCCATCACTCATTCTGTCCTCTTTCTGTTTTCTCCATCCTTTGTTTTCCTTCTATAGAGAACAAGTTGGATAATCTTGAAAAGTGAGACTGATGGTGAGATAGCTCCTGAAGACCTGAACCCCTGTAAATCCACATGCAGTCTCCCCATGGACACATCTCAGCCAAGTGAGAAACTGTTTACAACTCCAGCTTGATGCTGAATCATTCAAAAGTGCAAAAAAAAAAAATGAAATAAATAAAATAAAATAAAAAATTTGACACCTCTGTAGATTTCCCCTACAATAAATCTGCATCATTACCCGGCTATGGAAGGAATGGCATCTATAAGGTGAGCAACCAGTTTTTGATTAAACAGCTTATTATAAATACCCAAGTGATGGATAAAATCAGTTTAAACTGTGGCACAACAGGTTTTGTTTTTGTTGCTGATATGAAATCCCTGAAAGATTTAAATAATCTAATATTCATGTGCTACACTGACTCATAAATAGAATAATAAACAGGCTGAGTAGAAATCATTGTTTCCAGAATGGTTCAAACTTGCATGTGTTGGCAGAAATGCAAATATATAAAAAATATATTGGCTACGTATTATCCTGTAGTGTGGATTTTACCTTTACCCAGTCTCAATCCGAAGAAAAACTCAAAAAAACTAATTTTTAACTTGGAGCTCTATGAAGGGATTCTTGTGGCTTCAGTCTTCATTTATACTACTGGGAGTGGCATAACTACAAGATTTGTAGTTATTCCCTTGTATTTATAGCACATTGCCAGAGTGAGAAGGCTCTATCTAGCCTACACTTACATCACAGCCACAAACTTCAATGTATTTTATTGGTACTCAAGTGACAGATCAAGGTTTATTGTGAGGTGGCTCCAACTTGGCTCTCAGTCCGTGGAAAAGGAAACAGATTATTTTATGGAATCAGTTAAGAACCATTTGTGGTTAAGAACTGGAAGCTCTATGGTGGAAAAGACCTAAGTTAATGATGGGAGTTTGTGTTTAATGTGTATATTCCTACAGGCTGCTGATATGGTGGAGGATGATGTGGACCCTGATTCCCACAGTTGGGGAGGCATGAGAGGTGAGACTAAATATCAACTTGAGAATATTAGTTTCAGTTCCTCTTATGGAGCATAAATCTGCTTCACTTACTTTAATACAAACTGTTTAGATTTATGCCTGCAGGTCGGCCTTACAGAGCACCACAGACACAGTTTCATCCCTAAGGCTGTTTTTCTGATGGACACAATGAACAACAATAACCAGAGTAGTCAGCTACTCCACTGTGAAACAACCTTATTTGCACTGTTACAACTGGTCTTTGGGAAAAAAAAATATCAGGTGGTCATACACACACATCAATGGTGGGTACTGCTAACTAAAAATGTAGTTGCACTAATCATTAGGCACTCATCATAAACATTAGTTATGCTAAAGCTAAAGCGCTACTCGAACATGGTACCTATTTAGTGGAAGCTAGAGCTAATATTAAAGCGCTAAATTCAACCATGTTGATATCCCTCAGAGTGGATCACATTGTATATGACCCTCAACAGGGTCAAATGTGTTATTCCACACCTACTTCTACAGTTTGTGATTCAGGAAGTGACTGTTTGGATCAGGCATTTTATTCATGACTTTAGCTTTATAGCTATTGAGTATCACTAACACTAATTCTTTTGCAGATTTTGCCTAGTTGACCACAGTAGAGCTTTGGTCTGAAAGCACATAGGATACACTGTTTACTGTTTAGCGATGCATTCTGGGTAAAGAATATATGTCACTTGCTGCACTGCATCACAGGTGGAGAATGTGAGGAGAGGCAATGGAACTGCTGCATAAGCGGTCTTCACCCACTTAGCAGTCAATAACCAAAACTTCAACACATGATGTTGAACTTTGGGCACCATTCTGGAAAGAAAATTACATAATTGCAAACCTACCACTGATTTACAGTGGATTCTACATATCTTTCTGAGTGGCTGCTCAAATTCTTAGTCATCTTTATTTTGGTATACCTCAAGGTTTTGGAGCCCTTGTTATTCCTAGTTAACGTAAATATGCAACATACTTGCTGGCACAATAGAGCAGCTACTCAGTCAAAAGGACAACTGATAAACCTGCAACCAGTTAAACAACATTTAACAGTAAAGTTCTCTAGACCCTAAATTATACGAGTCAAATAAATCTCACAAAACTTATATCAAATAATGTCTAGTAAAAGAGGGAAACATTCATTCAAAGTCAAATGGAGGTTCCATCAAAATAATTATAAGTTACAAAATCCAAACTTCCTGAGAGCACGGCTAGCTGATTAATGCTGGTTCTGACATAGTTGAGTAATTCTGCTGAACACAGGGAGGAGGCAGAGGAGATTGATTATGAGGCCCGAGCAGCTAAGCGCTGCGAAGGCCTATTGAAATTGTGCTGTAAATTATTATTATGCTTCCGTAAAATAAATTGGCTTTTTGGAAGCTTTATCATATTCAGAAACTCACCAAACTTGGCGGACGCATCGAGACTGTGAACAGTTTACGTATTTTAAGGTCAACGCAAACATCGCAAAAGAAACAGCTCAAAGGCGCCACCTAGCAACTTTCAAAAGACCCTTTCCTATTACCTTACTTTATCGCAGAGACATGGAATTTGGTACACTTGTAGAGATCCCCAAGACGCTCAGAATTTACAATTAATGTCATAGTGCAAGCATGACAGGAAGTTGGCCATTTTGGATTGAAGTTCCGATTTTGACCCCATTTTGGCCGTTTACAGCCTTTGCATTTGATTGAACTCCTCCTAGGGATTTCGGTCAATCAGCTTCAAACTCGGTGAGATCGTTCATAAGGCTTGGCCGATTAAAAGTTATCAAAGGTTTGCATTTTCTTGCCTGCTAAAGGGGGGTTTCCTGGGGTCAAAGTTCACCTATTCACCATGAAACACCAAACTGTTATAACTCCTACACAAAAACTCACAGAGGCACCAAACTTTCAGTGATTGATCATCATCGGGTCCCCTACAATACCCAATGGTCAAATGATGACATCACTTAGGCCACGCCCCCTGAGAACAGGAAGTGTCATGTTTTACTGTAAATGGTCGCTATCTGACCCCTTTGACCTAATCAACATGAAACTGTCCACAGACAGAAAACATGTTGGTGTGTCATGGATTCCAACCCTGTTTGGTTTTGATGGAGCAGGTGGGCGTGGCGGCGTGGCGAAGTGACCTGTAACGCCGTCACCATACGTTTGGCTCTAGATTCCACAATTTTGAGCCTAGCTGCACCAAACTTGAAATGACTGATCCTGGTGGGATGCCTGACGATCCTATGTCGTCATAGTCTGACGTCATCTAAGCCCCGCCCCCTCAGAACAGGAAGTGCTTTTTTTTCCATGGAAAGCTGCCTTTCTGGCTCTCTCAACCTAATCAAGATGATTCTGTGTTGGATGACAGACTAACAGTTGGTCTCACTTGCTTTAAAGCGCCAAGAGTTTTCAGTAGTGGGCGTGGCCATGGCAGTGCGGCGAAGCAGAGGGAACGCCGCCGCCATACGTTTGGCTCTAGATTCAACATCGTTCAGCCCAGCTGCACCAAACTCACTAGGATGCATCCTTATTTATCCCCGAACAGGAATCCATAACAGTTGATGGGCGTGGCCTAATTTCTCTACAGCGCCCCCTAGAATTTTTTAAATGATCAGCCCCAAGCCATGCTTTAACCTAGAATTATGAAACTTGGTACACATGTATATGATGT
>NW_015114453.1:51562-52353 GCF_001443285.1 Poecilia latipinna | reverse complement strand
CTTGACGTCAACTGTTCTTTAGTTAGCCTCAGACTACAGATGAACTTTATTTCTCCTGAGCTGCACTTTCAGTTCCCTGTCTGAATTCTGCACCTGTTTCCTCCGTACTGACTGCTTGGACAGATGATCTCATATCCATCACCATCTTGGAGACATGATGTCTGTTCTGATGACCTAATGTCTTGGTCACCTCTGCTCCCCTTTCGGTTCCTCTTTTCCCCTGACCTTTCACCTACCATCTACCTCCAACACAACATCAGTGACCTTTAGTTACAGTTACACATTTCATACCATTTCAAGTTCAATGTCAAAATCACATTTATAACTTTTTAGTTTCTGATTTAGCATTCATTTATAATTTTATAATAACCATTACTTATTAGTTACTCTTATTATAATCATGATGTGAGTTATTACAGACATTTCTGAAAATAAACCAAGAATAATCCATTATTCTAATTATTTGATACCAAAGTTACAGTTACTTGTTTCACCTGTAAGTAAGTGTAAATATTCTTATAATCAAACCAACATCAACCACTGGTTAAACCAATGTTAATTATTGGCTTAATTATAAGTTATCATTATTAATTTAAGTATTTTACTCTGGGTTTTATCCAATTACTCAAAATGTTTAGATTTTATTCTTTAAACCTTTAATGCTCCGAAATGAGCACTCTGAACTATTTTTAAACACTGCAGGCTGGAAACTTCCTCTTTTTTCAGGAAACCTGCTCTTCCTGTTTCATGACTCTCTTTCTGTCTGACTATGATTTTTTATGATTAAATAG
>NW_015114453.1:44392-51287 GCF_001443285.1 Poecilia latipinna | reverse complement strand
TTTTTTTTTTTTTTTAAAGGTTTTATTGGATCTAGGGGCCTTTATTTGATAGTTAATTGACAGGAAAATTGGTAATGAGAGACGGGGAAAGACATGCAGCAAAGGTCGCCAGGCCAGGAATCGAACCTGCGATGGCTGCGTCGAGGACTAAGTCCTCCATACATGGTTCGTGCTTAACCCCTGTGCCACCACAGCTCACCCAGGACAGCTTCAATCCTGATAAATGCTGGGTCGGGAAAGTAACACTTAGTCTTGAGGATCAAAAACCTATCTCCTGCTGTTTATGACACTGTAGCTAGCTAATCTTATGATAAGACTATTCTGATAAAAAGAGTTGTGAGGAGCACATTATAAAATTGTTGGGGTTTGTTCAAAGCAGAGACAACCCCCAAAAGACCTTCAGTCAAAAGACATTCTGAAAAGTATTGATTCATTACAAATAAACACTTTTCACATTTTTCTTTTCAGAACAGACAACTGTCTCTTTCTCCTTCCACCTGACAATTCTGCACTATGTGTTGTTTGTCACATAAATCCCAATAAAATACACAAAGGTTTGTTTCTATATCAGAACAAAATGTTGAAAAGTTCAAGGGACATGATACTTTACCTGTGAGACTCTGTTATACCATCAGCTATATCAGGTTTCATGGATTAACATACAAACCACCATATCTGCTTTCCAATAATTATGAATCTTTGATTCCATTAGCGTAGAGACCCTCTCTACCAGGACCACTTTTCTCAGTAACAAGTAATCTAACGCGTTGCTATTTCAAATCCAGTAGTCAGATTACAGTTACTTATCGAAAACACTTTGCGTTACTATTTTCTTTTGTAATTTAATTGTAGTTCCTCTGCGTGTCTTGGGGAGTGATCGCCGTTTCTATGCAACAGTATCAGCAGCGACAGAAACATAAACAATGGAGGGAAGAGAGAGATGTGCATTTTGTTGCTGGAAAAATAGGAACTAATTTGACTTTCAGTCACCAAGTCCGATTATTATAAGTGGCTTCGGGCTTGGTTTTTTCTAAAGTTGCTAACAAATTTAATGAGCTGCGCTTTTGGGCTGTTTTTGAACGTGAAGTTGCTTATTTGGGCTTGGAAATAAACAGACATAAACCCCAGAATTTGTCTGACCTCTAATTAGTCACTAAAGTCAGACTCTCCCTGTCCATCATTTCCTGGATGATCCGTCCTGCTTTGTTTTTCGTAAAGTCAAGTTAATATATTTGCTGTGAATGGGTTGCGCTACAACAAACTGCAAACATCGAGACTATTATGAACAGTGCAATAAACATGAAAGCAGACATGAATGAACGTGTTCATAAAGTTGTGCAACTAAACGCCATTATAATTATTAATATTAGGATAAATGTCACAAATCTGTGCAGGAGCCGTCTGAGTTGTGGAGCCACAGGAGGAGCTCTGTGCGCTGCGCTGTGACAGCAAACACAGGGCCGTAACGCAGAACCTGGAGGCTGGGGCAGGGAGGGGTGGGAGGTCTAAAATCCTATTTAGAGTTTAGTGGAGAATAGTGGAACACACAAAAACATGCACAAATTACTAAAGTTTTTTTGTACTATTGAAACCATTAAATAATCTCCCCTTCAGTTCAACCTTATGTGGGGACACATTGTTGATGTTACAATTTTAAAATAACTTACAATTAAGTATTGGCAAAGATCAATGCAATTTTCACAGGTGGCAGAGCGTTGTTAGCAGCTGCTGAAAGTAATTTAAAAAGTTACTTTAAATGCAACTTAGTTACTTTCCAAATCAAGTAATTAGTAATCTAATTAGTTACTTTTTTAATGAGTAATCAGTAATCTGATCAAAGTTACTTTTTCAAAGTAACTATGCCATCACTGCTCTGAACTCTGGTGACCTAAAGTGAGATCATGGAGAGGTGATGTTCTGCTTTCATGTGTATATGCATACAGTCTTTAGTGTATCTGCCAAGGAGAGTTCTCAGTACTCTAGCATCATAATCTGTCATTTAATATATGTTTCTCTCCCTTCTCTCCTGTTTAGATTACAAGGTAAGGGATATTCTCGCTTTATGATTAAATTAGCTGATACATAAGTTTCCTAATACTACTCACTGACAAATCTCTCTCAACCCTTTTTCTATTCCAGATCTACCCCTATGAAATACTAGCAGTGACACATAAAGTGAAAGTGAAGCTTCCCAGAGATGTAGATCGCACCAGACTGGAGGTGAGCCCTCATCTTTTCCTCCCTGCTCTGTAGTTCCAGCCCCCTCCTTCTTTCCACGGCCTGTTAACCTGGAGAAAATGTTAAAACATGGCTGTGAAATGATTCAAATTGCAGTAGAAAAGACTGGTCAGCTGTTTGGAATGACCTAAGACAGTCCTTTGAAGATTTAGTCTATGTTAAGATACAACTTAGATGGATGAAAACAAAATGAGATGAGCTTCAGTATGATCAGTTACATAAAAGGTGCAGAATTATGTAAAATAAATTTTGTTTTTTTAGCTTTACATCATGTTATAATGTTATTCCTTCATCAAAAACTGCCTTGAGTGTTTCCTTGATTCTTTCATGCATGTTGTTGGAAATCATTTAATCTCCATGCCAACCATTCAACTGTGCAAAATGCCAACTACAAAATAAGGCAATTTTCTTATTTTGTAATTGTGCTTAATTGAAGTCATTGTGTTTTCTTAATTATGTTGTGCTTAGTTAATTGGGGTTTTGTACTTCAGGGCCACCATAGTTTATAGAATAAACAAGTAAATTAGCCCTCTAGAATTTATGTGGATAAACATTTTTAGGGGAAGAAAAAGTGCATTAAAAGTTTTTAAAATCAGTAAAAACACTAATGAGCTAAATCAAAAATTTGCTCTGCTATTGGCAGATTAGCTGTGAACAACAGATTTCTATGGAATCTGTTTTGATGCTTAGTTTAATGGTGGGCACACCCTGCTTTTGCCTTTTATCTTTCTTTCTTTTGAACCAATTTGTTGGGTTTTCAGTTGAATTATGCTGAATAAATGATACCATTATATGTAGAAAAAATGGTAGACTTGATCAGTTCTTCCAATACTTTGCTGTTAATTCTGGGAGCTGAGCATTTAGCTCTAATGAGAACAAGGAGTTTGAGAATATGAAGCGGTGTTTTTCTTTTGAGTAATATAGCTTTCAAGCATTGTGTTAAGTCGGTTGTGTTTACCGTCAAGTAAAAATCTCTCCAACCTGTCCTCCATTTCCAGAGACATTTATCTCCAGACGAGTTTCAGCAGGTTTTTGGAATGACACTGGAACAGTTTGACCGGATGGCCCTGTGGAAGAGGAACGACATGAAGAAGAAGGCCCGTCTGTTTTAGGCCATCATTAAATAATCGCTGCAAAACTGCAATCTTTAAGGAAGCAAAAGACAACGCCTGAAATATCAGTATGCACCTCCTCAGACTCTCCGCTTGCAAATCTCCATGTATTCTGCCTGTGCAGCTACATAGAGGCGGCTTGTGTTTTCACATAATCGGGGGCAGTAATAGTATGTGTAGCTTTTTGTATGCAGTTCGGTGCGAATGTTTGATTAAAAATCCCACAGAAGAGAAAGAGGAGATGTGTTTGCATGGTTCGTGTTTTTCTCCTTGCTTCCTGTGAAGTTCTGTATCCTCCCCAGTTTTCTCCTGGTGCATCCATAAATTCTGATTTAAAAAAAAATAAAGAACTGCTCTTTCTCATTCTAGTTGCAGGCCTTCCCCCAGGCTTTCTGTGGTTCTGGTTATGTGCACCAAAATGTACATTTTCAAACATGAGCCGTCTTGTTTTTCTGCCTGTTTGTCCTCTCTCTGTTCATCTTGTCTCCTATTTCAACATGTTTTTGCTGCAATGCCCTTTTCTGTCTCTTTGTCCTCTGGCTCCTAACTCACTAGCTGCTTCTCCATTGACCACATAATCACACAATTTGACATTTTGAAAATAAATTTTCTTAATCAAAACAAACTAGTTTCGAAAAAACTCTCGATAAAAAGTTTTGGCACCAGAGTGAGGTGATTTTTTGGCCATATTGAAATTGGTTTATTCTGCAAAACTGCAATGGAAACACTTTTTTCACAACACATAAGTCACATGATCATGAACATCATGTTGCTGTTGGCCCAAACTATGAAGAAAACAGGAAGTAGTTAGTTGGAGTATTATGGCGAAGCATGTTTTTAGTGACTTTTTGTGTGAGCAAACATATTCATGTGTGATTTAGATGTGTTTCTTATTTAATGGAAATACTGCAATTGTGAAATTGATTTTTTTCAACATTAGTGTAATATCAACAGAGTTTTGCATAAAAACATAGATTTTACATGAAGCCCCACAGCTCTGCTTTGTGACTAGGAGAAAATGCTTGCATAGTTTTACATAGTTTTGTACATTGACAAACAAGTTGATTTGGTTTACACCATTGCCATTACCTTCAGGCTTAGAAGACAAAGACGAAGTTAAAAACTGTCTGCGGTGGTGATGTACTTCTTCAGTATCATATGCTTCTATTTTTCATTTTACCTCATCTACAAGTTTGAGAGCTTGAATGGTTCTGATGCATGCTCAGAACATTTCCAAGTTTCTTCTCTTTCAAGTTTCTTTCTAACCCTTCAATCAACAACAGGAAGGAAGTGGATAGCAACCACATGAGTCAGGAAATGGTCACATGACCAGGAATATTTTAATAAGCTATTTTTGGAAGGATCTTTGAACTTGTATTGAGGTAGAGTTGAAGTAATTTTAATTTTGATTGATTTTAAACCCAATACTCTGATACTCTGATGTTGTATTCTGTCCTCAGCTAGTTTTACATGAATTCCTGCATAGAGTCAAACTTCTACATTTTAAATGAATGCCATCAGCTTGCTTGATTTTAATGGGCTATCAACTAAGGTCACCATCAGGTCATATACAGAATGTATGTTTAAATAAACTTGGACAAATACTAGATTTATCTGTCTGTATACAAGCCTTGGTGTATCTTTAAGCATGCATGAGGATGGGAAAATGGGGTTTCTCTACTGACCTCATATTAGAAATGTATGAAAACATCATCAGTGTTTGAATATTTTATAGTCACATGAAATGCCTGAATTCACTGTTTACTTTTGCTTCTGTAAGGTATTTATTTAAATGCAACTTTATGGAAGTTATATTATTTTTAAATGATTAGGGTGTAGTGTCAAATGCATAAGCATCACATGATAAAACTGATGACAAGAGACATATCACATTTTGAGTTTCATCTTAATGTATGATCAAATGTTTCTCCTGTAGATCACACTAACTCCTGTCATTATCATAACACTGAATTTCTAATATCCATCTGCTATTAAAGTGCTTTAACCAGACAGTGTTACTGTTTGTTTCAGTGCTTGTGCTTGGTGAATGTGAGTAGTATCCACAATCACGGTACACCAGACCAGACTGCACACTTTAGTATGTCACACAACTATAACAATCAGAGTTCAATTCAAATTCAGAAGTTCTTTATTAATCCCAAAGGGAAATTAAACGTTGCTTAAACTCATATGACCCAAGTTTCTTCAAAGAGTTGTTGTAGATTCTGATATCTGTGGGCAAGAAGGATCTCCTGTAGCAATCGGTGTTGAAGCATCTGACTGAAGACACTGTTAGTAACAACGTCTCTATTGATCACATAATGGTGCACTTGACACTTTGAAATTAAATTTGCTTAATGGATATTTAGTGTGAGTTGGTCTTTTTGGCCGTATCCAAGTTTATTTGTACAGCACTTTTCAGCAACAAGGCAGTTCAAAGTGGAAAACCACAGAAATACAAAGTCATAGAACACAGTCAATAATTGAAGCATTACGTTTTGTCAAGTTCCATCGTTACACATCAGAATATTGATTAATGTTTTATTGATTTTGTTTCAAAAGCAACTCTAAACAGGTTTATAGTCTAGATTTCAAGGAACTCGGTTTTTCAGCTGTTTTGCAGCTTTTGCAACAACAGCAGATCTTTAATGTAATGTGCTAAACCATTAAGTGATTTATAAACAGTATTTTAAAGTCTATACTCTGAGCTATAGGAAACCAATGTAAGGACTGTAGAACTGGTGTGATGTTCTCTAGCTTCCTGGTTTTAGAGAGACCTCCAACAGCAGCATTCTGGATCAGCTGCAGGTGGAGGTTTGATTTTTTTATTTTTTATTTTTTGGCTGACCTGTGAAGGTACTGTTACAGTAATCAATGTAACTGAAGAATAGAGTAGAATATGCTTTGATTCCTAAGGGAAATTGCTTATTACTTGATAAGAGTCCAAAGAAAGAATACAAAAAAACAGAAAACACACAGTGGCGCAAAAAGTGGGTATGTATGCAATGCACAGGGGTGCTGCACTAGAGGAGGCGCAAAAACGATTTCGGGAGTATTTTTTTCTAGTCAGTATTTTATGTAGCTACTTAACAGCTGTTTGGGTATGAAATGATCAATAACAGGAACAGCACTGATTAGGCGGCCCTCCCCTCCTGCTAACCGCACGGCTTCCCATACAGGTAGCTTGGTACTCCCTTCGAGAACGCGCTGAGGCGCATTTTTTTTTTCTTCTTCTTCTTTTAAATTTGAATTGTAGGAATGCATTCGACAACAGGGAGCTAAAGCTGGGTACCCCGGAGAAAAAACTCCGGGGTACTAAACAGAAAACGTAAGAGGGGGAGGGATAAAGATGTTGGAGAGACGAAGAAAAGCTTTTCAAAGTGGTTGAAAGACAGTAGATAAGTAATGTCAGTGTATCAACAGAAGTGGTTGTAAATATTCAGGTTAGCTTAAGCTAGCCTAAAATGACAGGTGGCTGTTGTTGTCTCCGCCCTGTATTGAACCAATACGGGATGCGATTTATTCCGAATTGCTATAAATGTCTG
>NW_015114453.1:38094-41146 GCF_001443285.1 Poecilia latipinna | reverse complement strand
ACGAACTGACGATGTCACGGTTGCTTAGACACGAGTGAGCTACTATCAACCCGCGTCTTTTTTAAAATGTCCACCCGATTCTACACCGTCCTCAGAAGTAAACCTCTGGCAAAAATACAGACGTGAGTGGGAATTACAGTGAAATTTAATATGGGCATTAAAAAATGTGTCGGCGATATTCAGTGGCGCACAGTGGGTTGTTTGATATCAGATAGAATGGGTCAGGAGAACGCCCCGTCAGAACATATAGGACCAGACATCAGTCTCTTCATCCCTCAATCATTTCCTGAGATCTAAAAATAATATAAATGGCAATTTAAAGAACAAATCATACAAATAGATTAATAAACAAATTAATAAATATTGTGAAGAGAAACCGTTTATTTTTTTCAACATTAAAAACGTTTGTTAGGATTGTATAGGAAAAATGTTGATATCTTTTATAAATTCAGTGTTTTGTGGTCAATATTATTTCACCATTTTATTAATGTAGGTTGTCAGTTTGGATGGGGTTTATATCAAGCTAAGAATGATAGAAAACATGCTAACAAAATGCCTCAGACCTGCAGCCTATACCGTTTATACAGATTATGCTTACGACTTCAACACTGATTTTAAATGAACTCCCCCCTTGATTCATGGACTCTTTTCTCCATGAATCAATCTGTGAGCCAAAGACAGTGGCTCTTTGGCTCACTTACATATTAAATTATTAAATATTACCCTGTTTTTTGTTTCATTATTTTTAATTGCCCTGTAGGCAGAAATGTATCCACATTCTGTAAATAATACATTTATTATTATTGATACTTTAATTAAAGATAAGTTGGGTCAGCACCAGAGTTTTCTAGAAAAATGTTCAGATTTTATTTTGTGGTTTTAAAGGCTCTACGTTGAAGATGATGAGAAATAAAGACATACTTAATTTACTTTTACCGTCAGCTGCAGTAGTCCCTCTGCTCTTGGCTCCCGTACTGAGCTGTCGGCGAGTGGTAATGCTCAGCCGCTCCCTCCCGTTTCAAACTCTTCTTATTAAAGTAAGAGTTAGAGAGCTAAATATAATTGGAATATTGGCTACCTTCGACAGAAAAAGGAGCTAAGTCTATGAAAGCAATGTAGCAGTTTTGCTAGTCTTGATTTCCAAGGCATAAGGTTTATCACGATTCAGCCAAAGTAATGAAATGAACAAACTGCAGTCTGATTTTTGTTCATATGTTTGTTCCTATTGAGCAGTGAAAGTAAATAAAAGGTGTAGCATGTCTTTTGCTTTAAGTATTTACTTACTGGAGGGTTTTTTGTTAGTGCTGTAGAGCCACAGCTAACAGCTAGCTCCTCACTTCAGCGGCTCTAATGGAACTTGTGTCGTTCAGCGCTGCTGTTGCTCCACCTGCACTTTGGACTGGAACCATTGTTCTAACAATAGTGGGGGGGACCTAAAAATTAATTATTATTTTTTCGTAGAGGAATGGTAAATTTACTTCGTTATTTGTTTGTACTGCTTTTTTTTATATTGATATTGTTTAAATACAAAGGTTTCTTTCATGATTTCTTCGGGGGGTGGGGGGAGGGGGGGGGGACAATTCTAGACTTTTCCAAGATTGGGGGGTGGGAGGGGTGCATCACATCCCGGGATTTGCCTATGAAGTAGAGCGAATAATATAGGAAATTGCCCCCCCTTCACTTCCGGAGTGGAATGGTCCCATTTACAAATAAGGTATGAGAATGACAGTGGTCCGTCCTGGCCCCTTTCTGTTTGCTGCAGCGAGGTGTACATGCACTGCTTCGCAAAAAGGCACATTTGAGGAGCACATGTAAACAGTCGCATTCAATGACATTGTAGTGATTTGGGTTTTTTGTGTGTTTTTTTAGGTTTTTGTGTTCTGTTGAGCAGGGCTGGTCCAAGCCTCCATGGGGCCCCAAGCGAAATTTGGTTTTGGGGCCCTCTAGTTCTGCTAACAATGTAGGCTGGCTGCAATCAGCAGTCCGTTCATTAGATCATTCACACACCGGCTATAAACTTATTGCATCTCTGGCAGTGCTGTTTACATCATATACATGTATAATAGGATACATTTATTGGCTAACTGGTTTATCGACCAGTTGATTTCTGGGCACAGATTTCCTTAATTTTGGAGGATCATGATTGGCTAATAAGCCCATCTTATCCCCTAAACTTATCTTTGTCAGCAAAGGTTTAAAAATCAGCCTCTGTCCTCTTGTGCTCTGCAGTGAGAGGTGTGACTGACAGACTGACCCACCAGGTCAGATCTGCACGTTTGCAGTTAACAATGTTCACCCCACTGTTGCCAACTCAGAGACTTTCTTGATATATTTAGCAACATTTCAGACAAAAAAAATTGTATCAGCCAAAATCAAAATCAGCAGGTCAGGCTTTTTAAAGATCGGTAACCAGGGATCGGTCAGAAAACTGCAATCGGTGCAGCCCGACACAGATATTCATGACATTCTTTTATTAGATAAATTTCTCTTAAGCATTACTCCAATAGCTAAAAATGTCATTTATATCAGGTGAGTCTTTTTTCAACTTAGAAGTTGATGTAAAAATAATGTTTTTAGCCACAAAATGATTCTGCTCAGCAGCAAACAACATATCCCCAACTACAGCATACAGCAGCTCATCGATGTAGCAGCTATGTAGCTTGACGTAAAAACATTTTGCTATTATAATGACAGAAATTATTAGTAAAAAAAAAAAAAATCAGCTCAACTGAGGGGGCCCCTTAGTGGCCTGGGGGCCCTACGCGGCTGCTTAGTTTACGCCTTGGGCCAGCCCTGTGGCAACTTGTCCAGGGTGTACCCCGCCTCTCGCCCGGAATATTAGCTGGAGTTAGGCACCAGCGCCCCTCCCGACCCCTAGGGCAAGGGTGTTAGAAAATGGATGGAGCCCAAACTGAGGGGGCGTGGCTAGACACCCATCAATCATTGTCAGCCGCGATAGACAGTAACACTGAATGGACCTTACCACAGGGGCCGTTTCATTGGCTAATGCCCATTTCACGTCACAGCGCAGCTACCACGTGCGTGACCGTCT
>NW_015114453.1:27753-34297 GCF_001443285.1 Poecilia latipinna | reverse complement strand
TACAGTAGTAAACATATGCTAATGTACATTGTGGACCATCAAAACCATGAATGCCGACTCACCCAGCCTTGCAAGAACAATAGGCATCAGTGATCTTGTCCACAGCTATATTTATGCTGAGGGTGTGAGGATCTGCTGTTTTCCTCATCGACCGGTAGCATTTAGCTGCGACGCGCACAATGTTGGAGGCATCGCGTGGCTCAAACACCTTGATGTCGTCCAAAACAGATGACATGAACTTGTTGGTTCCCCTGTCCATTGTCGTGGCTGATATTTTTTGAAAATCTGGCATAAATGCTATACTAATCGACTCAGAAATACTCTGCAGAGAGTCAGTCAAAGTGAAAGACGCCATGTTTACATAGAAACTAAGCTCCGCGAGGCTTTGTTTGTGAGACATGCAGCCACGTGGGATTTTAGGGGGCGTTTCTGGGCGGAGCTTGGTAAGGTCCATGGGGCTGTCGGATGCTAGCCCTCTGGAACGACCCAGGGATTTTCCCCTGGCAGTTTGACACCAGGTTGGTTGAAATTTTAACAAAATGTGTTGCATTATTTATAAAATTGATTTTTTTTTTTAGGTAGTTATTTTTAAGTTGTTTTTTTTAACAACTTTATTATGAATGTCAGGGAGGCCTTAGCCCTACTAGCCCACGTATACCAGTCATCCCTGCATATCTATGTTAGCTATTTTATTCTTTCTTTTTTATTCTTTTCAAAGCAGCAACCAACCTTCTGCTTTGTTGCTTTATTTTCATCCTCTGAACACAAGGGCTTCCAAACAGGACCCACCTCCCCCGCTCATGGCCTCCAATTGGTTGCTGATGCTGTCGGTCATTCATGAGCAGTGCCCCCTGCCCATCTTTATTCTTGCGGTCCACAAAGCAATAGTAGGGTCTAACATGGAAACAAAGAAGCACAGCAACAGAGGTAAGACTGACTACTGCTTTAAAAACAGTGTCATTCATAGGTTGGATGCACATTGTTTGCTTTGGTGTGAAGTGGCTGTCAGAGAGGCCGTGCAGCTGCTCTGTCTCTGTGTGAATGTGAGGCTCAGATCATACAGTGGCCATCTGAACCGTCGGTGTGTTTCTGCCTCTCAGCTTTCTTGCGTCTCCTTTATTTTGGAAGTCTTCTGCTTGTAACATTTGAAACATCTTCTAAATACATGTTTACCATTCAGTTATTTCTACAACTAGAATGCTGTGTGTTTTTCTTAGTAGTTGAGCTTATTATTAGCTTATTAACTATTGTAGTGGCTTATTTGACAAGAAATAATGAAAGCTGCTCATAAATGCATGTTATCAGACAAGCAAAGTGTGTGTTGAACACAGTGAGGTGAATGGGAGTGTATACAAAGAGCCATGTGGCTAAGAGGACAGGATGGGATGAGGAAGAGGAGAAGGAGGAGGCAGGGTGGTTCCAGCATCACCAACCCAGAAGGAGGGAGCAGAATGGGGGAGGAGAAGAGACCAGCTGGGACCCCATTCTCCCTTCTGTCTGCCACAGGCCAGAAGTCATTATTGAGTAGTTAAAAGCAGGGCTTGTTACATCCCATAATTTGCATGACTTGGTTTTTTATTGTAGCTTTAATTAGACTTATTGTAATTTTAGTAGAATATTATTTTTCACAAGGTCTGTATAATCAGGAGGAACCACAGGCATAAACTGATGTTCCCCCCTTCTCACCTACTCCACAGTTAATGTAACTCAGGCCTGTGGGATAAATCCAATTCATCAAACATTGAAGCACAACCTTCACGCAAAACCTGGCATCAATATTAAGCTGGCTGAAATTAATGAGAACATCTGCTGGCTTAGAAAATGGAGTTTAATTAGACCTGCAGAAATAATGAGCTATTTGTATTTACACATTTTTTGAAAGACATGTTACCAAAAGACTTGTTAAATAATGAGACATAAACATGAACATGCATGGAGAAATTTGGCTGTGAGTTTTCATGTCCTTTCAACTTTTCCAAATTTTTGTCCCATTTGAACTGCAAACTTTAATGTATTATTGGAATTTTATGTGACTGACCAACATAAAGTAAGGAAAAATTGTGACGAGGAAGAAAACGGTGTTAAAAAAGTTGTGCAAGCAAACATCAAAAAAGTGTAGTGTACATATGGATTAAGCAGTCATTACGCTGCTACTCTTAAATAAAATCCAGTGTAAGAAATTGCCTTGAGAAGTCACCTAATTAATAGAGCTCATTACGATTAATCAATTACATCGATTTCAATGCCTTAAAAATTGCAATGCAGTTAATCTTTTTTTTTTAATACAAAAGTCCAGAGTTGGAAAATTGATATTGATATAAATCTGATGCACAAGTGACATACACAAACGGATGACAAAGCTTGGCCCACCCCAAGCTTCTTCTCTTTAATCCAACTTAAATCCATCTGAATGCTTGTTGAAAATTGAGGATTTTACTGTAAAATTGTTGGGAACATGAATTAACATGAACATGGCTTTGGAAGGAGAAGTCTGCATTAGCATTGTGGGTGTCATGGCTCAGGTTGGCTGAGTTCCCACCAGCCCTGGTTTAGTCAACTTTAATGAAACATTCATTCATTTACCTAGAAAGTCTGTTTTGTTTGGGGAGGTGTGAATGTGTAATCAAACTCTGATGTGGACCTGTTTTTTCTTTTGCTGCTACAAAATAAAAAGCAATCTGATTGGATGCTGGAAAAGACTATTGTGTTCAAGTTGTGCTAAAAGGATTTGGCCTATCCAGGATTATACTGGACTTAGCTGCTTCATCCATCTTCTCAGCATCTCCGATCAGCTTACCTGCTCTTGTTCTTGCATATGTACAGCATGATGCTGTTACCACCATGTTTCACTGTGGTCATGCTTCAGTATTTGTTCTGTTCTCTATAGTTAAGTTTTAGTCTCCTCTGATCAAAGCATTTTCTTAACCATGTTAGCTATGTCTCCTATGTTTCTAATTTGTGGAGCACAAATTATCACACGTGAGCTTTGGCTCTCTGCAACTCTTCCAGTCAAAATACTCTTTGGAACCTGACAAATTTTGGCAAAGTTATTTTTTTCAAAACTCTATGAACTCTAACAGATTCTGAATATTTCAAATAAATATGTATCGTGAAACTATTTTTTCAAGTTTTTCAGTATTAGATTCTCCACGCTTTTTCAGAAACCTAAACATTTGGTAAGCTACTAATGGGACTGCTGATTAGTGTCCTCTACAATATTGACAGACACATGTTGGATGATTTTTGTGAACCCTGACACATTTCAAACCTCACAAGGCCCATGAGAGATCACATTTTTTTAAAGGTTTTGTTGGCTGTGGTGGTCTTTATTTGAAAGTAGTTCAACAGGAAAGAGAGTTATGAGAAAGGGGGAAGACATGGGGCAAATTTCACCAGGCCGGGAATCAAACCTGCGACCACTGGCATGAGGATTAAGGCCTCAATACATGGGTTGTGCTTTGCCCCTGCGCCACCACAGCACCCCCTGGCCAGATTCTTCTTACGTCAGCTGACCTGGCTACACTGGTCAAATTGAATTCCCAGATTTCCTCAGACATGTGCAACTAGTGTTTGCTCCTTTTCATTTCAACCTTTTCCATATTAGTTTGTTTGCATGTGTGTGTGTAACGTGTGTGTGTGTGTGTGTCTTGGTATTTTGTTATTTGTGTAAAAGGCCAGCAGTTTCTCCACAAGCTGTCTCCAGCTATTGAACAATAGACAATGGCAGGTAGACCTCATGTAAACATCCTGTGAACTTCTGCACAGGATAAGATGGGAGCTGCAGGGTGGGTGTCAACGACAGGGTCTTAGCTCTTTATCTTATTTGGTTTTTCATGGTTAAACATGCTCCAGAGTTTTGATACAAAATTACATGCTGAATATTATCTTTGCTCCTTTAAATGAATCTTATGTTCTGTATTGAAGTTGGATTTTCAGAATGGTTGTTGAAAATTAAGGATTTTACTGTAAAATCGTTGGGAGCATGGATTACAGAACATGGCTATGGGAGGAGAAGACTGCATCATCATTGTGGGTGTCATGGCTCAGGTTAGCTGAGTAACAGAATGTCTCAGTCTGGTGTTCTCCAGTCTGTTAGTTGAAATTTAGTCAACTTTAATCAAACTCTACTTAATTTTCCTACAAAATCTGCTTCATTTGGGGAGGTATGAATGTGTAATCAAACTCTGCTGTGGAACAATAAAGTGAACTCTGGTCCACCTACAAACCTCAGTCTAGAAACTGTCTATCTCAGATTCCCATACTGCCTCCTAATAAACTTCCCCACATGGATAGCCACTCGCGCCCGGAGGCTCATTCTCTTGGCACTGACTTGTGCCAGAAGGGATCAAATCACCTGGGGCCTCATGCATAAAGTGTGCCTGCGCACAAAAAATGTGCGGCGCCATATTTTACGCACAAGTCGGCATGCATAAAAATTTACTTTGTGTCGAGGTTTGCGTAAATATACGCACACTTTTTTTGCTGGCGTGAAAATGTGCGGCAGCCACGCAAACTTTTTCTGTGAATATCAAACTACATACCATCAAAACTCAGATAAATACACTGAAATCTCACTACATTCAGGTATTTAGACCAAGAAGCACCAAACCCGATGTTTTTCAGGATTTTAATATTTTATTGTTTAAGCATAAAACCTGAACCGCATTTATCCTCAGATAATAAGCTAACATGAACACAAAATAAACAAAATAAAAATAAAAGTATGTGAAAACCTCACTTGAATGTAAATAGTACTTTTCCTCAGTTTTTGTTTCATAAAGATGTAACGCGTCGGTCTATGCGCCGAAGAGCATGAAATGCATCTGTGGGCTAATTTCATTCTCACTAAAAGAAGAAAACAGGGTTGGATCAGCAGATTAACTCAAACCTCCTGATTAAAAATAATCAACAGGTTTGATTATTGTCAAGGTGTGTATGCAGTCACACGTATATAAGTAGCTGCATAAGGTGAGCCGCGTAATTATGGAGCGTTTTGGCTGTGATGGAGAACATCACCAGTGGAAGGATTCACAGGGAGCGATTGATCAGAGATCATATTGATCTGCTGGGAAATGACGATGGTGGTTTATGAGTGTTACCGCACGACTTTATGTTTTGCTCAGAGCTCCAGGATGATCAGTCTGAGCAAAACATAAAGAAGGAGCCGTGCGGTACCGGCACCGGACCAGCTGCAGCCATCCTTTAGTGGAGTTGCCAGCTTTGTGAATGCGCCTTATGGACATAAAGCATCTCTATTCTGTAAATGTACAACTTATGCACATGATTCTACTATTTAGAATAAATGTCCACATTCCCACTCAAATGACTCTCTGACACAATGTCTGTCTTTAAATCCCGGCTGTTCTAACAGACATTTGCACGATCTCTATTTTTATTTTTTTAATTTGGATTTGTTTTTTCTTTAAAATGTATTTTTATTTTGTAAGGTGACATTATGTGCCCTTAAAGAACTTTTTAAATAAAATATATAATAAAATTATTATTATAAATACTTAAATTGCTACAAACAAGGACGTTGCCATGGTTACTGCTTCACGTGGTGCCAGACTTCCGGTATTTATACTAATTTACATATGTATTTAAGGGTGGCGACAGGGCTGACCAGCAGCTGCTCTATTTCCCACAAATTAGGATTTATAAAGGAAAGGTGCGCAGCCATGTGTGTGCGCACGGCTTTATGCATCCACATTTTTTTGTGCACTGCACTTTTCAAATTTTTTTCATTCTCCAAGTTTTAGTTTGAAAACTGTGCACTCTTTTATGCATGAGGCCTCAGGACCAGAGGAGTCTCAGCACAGCAGACAAAGGGCTGACCTCTGACCCTCCACCACAACACAGTTTTATTTAATTCTTGTGAATGTTGCCCTTTAACACTGAAGCATCCAGGAGAGAAGCTGATAGTGGTTCCCTTTTAAATTTACATATTTGGGATTCTTGAATAAAATGCAAAAAATAAAAAAAAAGATTTATTTCTTACAGATCACAATTAATCACAAGGCAATAAATGTAAGTTTATTTGGACAACACATTTCAGCAACAAGGTCATTCAAAGTGCTTTCCATGATAAAAAATCAATCATTTGAATTCCTCTCTCAGACCGCAACCCAACTTCCTCCATTATTATTATTGTTATTATTATTATAGTCACAGTTCTGATTACAGACGCTCTCAGTGAGTGCCAGCTGGAGACGTCCTTGAAGGAAGCAGGTCCAAGTGGAAAATGAACAAACGAATAAACATTACATTGCAGTCGCAAAATAAAGAGGAGTAATAAAAAAACCCTTCAATCCAGACTAAGATTAATGATGTTCCAGATTTGAATTGAAGGCAAATCCAAACAGTTATGTTTTTAGTTTGTGGCATATCCATGTTTAGTACTGGATATGCATAGCAGACCAGACCAAAAAAGAATGCGCAGTTTTCACACTAAAACTTGGCGTACTGAAAAATGTAGAAAATTGCAGCGCACAAAAAAATTCAAACACATAAAGCCGTGCGCACACACGTGGTCGCACACCTTTCC
>NW_015114453.1:23080-24713 GCF_001443285.1 Poecilia latipinna | reverse complement strand
CAAACGAATAAACATTACATTGCAGTCGCAAAATAAAGAGGAGTAATAAAAAAACCCTTCAATCCAGACTAAGATTAATGATGTTCCAGATTTGAATTGAAGGCAAATCCAAACAGTTATGTTTTTAGTTTGTGGCATATCCATGTTTAGTACTGGATATGCATAGCAGACCAGACCAAAAAAGAATGCGCAGTTTTCACACTAAAACTTGGCGTACTGAAAAATGTAGAAAATTGCAGCGCACAAAAAAATTCAAACACATAAAGCCGTGCGCACACACGTGGTCGCACACCTTTCCTCTAGAAATCCTAATTTGAGGTAAATAGAGCGCAGCTGCTGGTCAGCCCTGTCGCCACCCTTAAATACATATGTAAATTAGTATAAATACCCGAAAGTCTGCCACCACGTGAAGCAGTAACCATGGCAACGCCCTTGTTTGTAGCAGTATAAGTATTTATAATAATAATAATAATAATTATATATTATATTTAAAAGGTGCTTTCAGGGAACATAATGTCACCTCACAAAAATAAAAATACATTTTAAACAAAGAAAAAAATCTAAATAAGAAAAATAAGAAAATAAAGAGATCGTGCAAATGCCTGTTAGAACAGCAGAGCCTTCAGCTGGGATTTAAAGACAGACAGCGAGTCAGAGAGTCTTTGAGTGGGTCCATCACAGTTCTTTGGTGGAACTGTGATGGACCGAGTTAAAAACAGGATGAGTCACAGGATATGTTAGAAAAATAGGGTTTTTTATTTTAACCCAAAGATTATAAATGACAAAAAGATAAACTGAGCTCATAAAAGAGGTCAAAGAAACAAAACTGAACTCAGGCAAAAATGTAAACAAACTGACTGCACAAACAAACATAACTGACCTAACAAAGAAACGACACACAGGGTTTATATCCTGGCTGATCAGACCAATTAAGACACAATAGGGATAACTAAACAGAATACAATTACAAATAACACAAAACAACTAACAGTACAGCTAAGTTTGGCTAAACTAAAGACCCAAAAAATGAAAATCAAAAATATTAAAGTTTAAATACTAATATTTACTTAAATACAAACCTCAACTAAACAAAGAAACTACAAATTCTTTGTAGCAGGAACTAGTGGTGCAGTCCAATGAGGATTTAAGCCTGCTGAGCCCTGACCTCTTTGTCTGACCACTTGAAGGCAGGTAAGTACCGGCAAAACAAACAAAGAGTTAGTCTTAAGCAAACAAAATTAAACTTTAAGTTGATATAAATACATATGTTAACTAAATGTGCGCACTAACAAAAAGAACAAATGTATCCAAATCAACTAATAACTAAATAATAACTAAAGTGTCGTGTTTGTATGAAAAAAATAAATTGTGCATAAAAGAGTTACCGACTTCTGACTTCAGAGTGTGGCCATGACTTTGGCCATCACAAGGACGTTTATTTCAAATAGTGGAATCGTGTGCATATTGGACATTTACAGAATAGAGATGCTTTATGTCCATAAGGCGCATTTACAAAGCGGGCGGCTCGACTGAAGGATGACTGCAGCTGGACCGGTACCGGTACCGCTCGGCTCCTTCTTTAAGTTTTGCTCAGAGCTCCAGGATGATCAGTCTGGATTAATCTAAACGCTAA
>NW_015114453.1:14285-17609 GCF_001443285.1 Poecilia latipinna | reverse complement strand
ATTCATTCATGAGAGACAGAGACCGGTTACTGTTTACAATGAGGTGGAAGCTAAGCATCAAAATCTTAGCTTCCACCATTGTGTATTCAATGACATACTAAAGTCACAGCACCTTCTAGTGGCCTGGCATGACAATTACAGCTGACTTAAGGTGTGGCGGTGCTTTCCAAACTTGGTACTTTTCCCAGGCATTGTCCCATATAAACATTGCCTTAGACACAAAGCAGAAACTTAAACTTTATTGCACTTACTGTATCCAGATGTTCAGGTTTTAAGTTGTTATTATAAAGACAGGTTTAATGTCATTGTCCTGAGCAGTCACATACACTTCCATATTCTGCTCATTGACTTTAGAAAGGATGATGATGATGGGACTTCCAGATTTGGACATAAGAGCTGGCAACTGTGACACTCTGCCACCTGAGATTTGCAGCAGCTTGACATCCTCATTCCCTGTACGCTTTCCATAGTGAATAGTGAGACTGAGGTGTTAGCTTCCGTGGAATTACCCCATTTCCTCAGCTGCCCCAGCCATGTGATGGCCGACTGACGCTGATTTACCTGCGTCTCAGCGTCTCCACTTTCATTGCCAAGTGTTTTGTGGGCTCTTGCAAAAGTATGAAACTCTGGCATGTGAGAATTTGTTTAACAAAGGGTAATGTGAAGCATCTGGACATTTCATGAATATTTGCACGACTTTACTCAGAAATGATACATCGTTTCAGACAGACTCAAACAGAACCAGATGAAAAATAACTCATCTTAGCTGCCTCTTTTCCAAAGAACAGGGATCATAAAGCAAAATCCACATTTTTTATACATCCTTGTTGTGGGCATGTTGGTGTGATGGAAAGCTAACATGGGGATTCCTTATTCTCTGCTAATGCAATATCACTGGGTTGTGATAGTTCCTCATGGAAAACAGGCACAAAGCTCACACAGTGATATTGCTGCTACTTGATTTATTGCTGTGTTTCATACTAACACTGGAACACAGCCAGTAACTCTGGGATCTACAGAGGAAATATCTTTATCACAACTAGGGTTTGGACTACTATGGCGGTGATCTAAGAGTGTGCACTGGTTAAATGTCTCAATGATGCCAAACCAAATGCAGGTGATTATTAATAGGCAGATTCAGATAAACACTCTCATAGGTGGGTTTAGGCCAGTGTTTCTGAAAACGTTTCAGGCCGAGGACCACTTACTAGGGGTTGCACAACTTCATCTTTTTTAAACTTGACTACAACATGATAAAAGTTCAGTCAACATCGACTAGTCAGAGTGACGTCAAAGCAACGTAAGTGAAAATACGTCACAACAACTTGCAGGCTTTGTTGGATATATTCATGGCAAATATTGACAAAAAACCCACTTATACTAAGTCTGTTATGCAGAATTAAAAGAACAAGAAGCAGAACCTTATCCCCAGCGGAGCAGAGGTGGTCCGAAAAGTTGCACAAAGTTGGCCTGATTTTTTTTTTTTAACCATTAATAATGACCTTTCAATGGGCGGATAACATTTGAAGCGAGTGCTTATGATCAGGATAGCTGCACATGTAGTAGTCAAATTATTACATTAATCACAATTATGCTTTTGGAAAATCATTAAACTTATTATGAACGGATCCTGTTTGATTAGTTACATTCTGAAAAGCCACCCTGCCCCCCGATTTGTGGGATGAACCGACAGGCAGACAGTGGCAGAAATAGCCTTTCTCATATCCTCAGAATGCAGCTTGAATTTCATTTCCAGATGTTGTCAAACAGTATTTTTATAAGAGCATGAAGCTGCCAGTTAAAAGCGTCAACATGGTTGATGCTGATCAGTTGGATGTATGAAAAGCATAACATCATGACGCATTGCAGCACAGTATTCCGGCCCTTTTTTTAAATAATTGTTTCGGCAATAGTTGCCTTTATTTGACAATAATCCAACAAAATAAGGAGAGAGAGGAGGGGGAGAAGTTAAGGGGAGAGAGCCATGGATCAAGGAACCTGATGATGGGAGTAGAATTCTGAACTGCTGCGGTATACAGCCTGGACTCTTTCCTTGGGAGAGATCATCTTGAATGACCATGAAAACCGAGGTAAAATCATCAGTCCAATGTATTAAAGCCAAATAAGTGGTAATATTGTTTTGAACAACGGAGAAATAGTTTACTGTTACAGCACTGGTCCTTTGCCAAGGGAAACAAAGAAAATGGCCCTGAACAGTTTCCAGTTCCTTTTCTAGCCCTCTATCTAAGCCAGTGTTTCTCAATTCCAGTCCTCAGGCCCCCCTGCCCTACATGTTTTAGGTATTTCCCTTCTGCTACAAACCTGGATTGAATCTCTGGGTGATTAACAGGCTTCTGCGGTACTTGATGGTCATGGAATCATTTGAATCAGCTGTTCTGGTATAGAGGTACATCTAAAACATGCAGAGCAGGGGGCCTGAGGACTGGAATTGAGAAGCACTGATCTAAGCTATGCCCTAAAGAGGGTGTACCCCTATGAGGTCATGTCCTTAATCTTGCGTCTGTGATTAAGACGTGTGTGTTTGCGTGTGTGAGACAAAGGAAAACACATAATCATTTATCTGTAACAATCCCTTTGAGAAATTATTTACATTTGTATACAATTACAACTGTCTGACAAACTCACCTAGTCCATCTTCTTAAGTAAAAATCATTTTTGTCACGAGTCTGTGACCCATTGATTAGCTCACGCTACACAAACGACTAGTTGACTAGTTGGTGCCACCCCTACCACTTACCCCATTTAACAAACACTCACAGACCACCTAACTTGAGAGACTAATATTAAATATTTGTTTCTCAACTCATTGTCTTTGTTCCTCCTAATGTGAATGGTGGCACTGTTTTGTAAATGCGACTGGCCACAATACAACCATGAACACGTCTTCTTGGTGTTCTGAGTTACTTACAAATTTTGAAGGTATGCATTCTAAGCTTTCCAAAGATAGAAAACACATGGAATCAAAAAACTTCTTTACTACAACTGTTATGTGCACTAATAACATTTTAGGGCTATTTGTAATTTAGAAGTGTAATAAAAGAAAAATAGACTGGAGTTAAATGGGTACAAAACAAACATTTTCTTCCAGCCAGTAGATTGCCCAACATGAATAATTCTATTTTAGGTTTAAAGATGCACTTAGTGAGCGTGTGGCACAGCTCTGTTCACCGCCTCGCAGGGGTGAAAGTAAGGGGGTACGGTTGGGTACCGCGTACCCCTAAAAGATTTAGAGGGGGTATGGAGTATCTGCAAGAGAGGGGAGCGGCTGTCAGCTGTAAAGAATCAACGGGTTCACTGTGCAGC
>NW_015114453.1:0-4931 GCF_001443285.1 Poecilia latipinna | reverse complement strand
CTCTTTCGACCTAATCAAGATGATTCTGTGTTGGATGACAGATAACAAGCTGGTATGAGAGGCCCCATGGGCCAAAACTTACAAACTCTCTTTACACTCACAGTCAAAATCTCTTACACGTACTATCAAACTCTTACACGTACTATCAAACTCTCTCACATTCACTATCAAACTGTCTCACATTCACTATCAAACTCTCTTACACGTACTATCAAACTCTCTGACAGAGTTTGATTGCAACGGAAGTTAACTTAAAATTTCAGTTTCTGATTGGACCCCAGGCAGGAGTAGGCGGGTTTTCACGGACAGAAAAATAGCTGAGCGGCAGCGACTAACAGAGGCAACAGTGAATATTTTAAATGACATCGTTAGCGCTCCTACAGTAATGTCAGCATTATCAGAAGTGTTTAGAAGCCGACAGCCAGCATCGGAAACCCCATCTATCAGTGGGATAAAGCTAGCCGTCTCTTCGGAAATGGCAGTAAAGCCAGCCTGCACTCGATTTTAATGTGCGCGACAGCACAAGTTATGGCGCTCTCTTTTCAAAATAAAAGCGCATTTCCAGTTTATGTTTGATTCACACATCAAGTTTCTCTCCGGTGGCTATAACAGGCTAAAGCTTTGTGTTAATTAACCCTCAATATTTTCCTGCATTCTTTGGGAGCTTGTTGGTCCCTAATTACATATCAATCATAAAATCGGACCCTGACATCTCCCGGAACCGGATTTGGGTTTGTTGCCTCAGGGCAACATTGTGCTACAAGGGGTCTAAAACGCCAAGTTTTCTACAGTGATTATGAGAAATGAAATACAAATCAAACAAAAACTATATTCATAAAAAACTTTTTTTTGACAAAAATAAATCAGACATGGTTCCAACTCACCAAATATAAAATAAACAACTAACTTTCATTAATGAATGGTACATTTGCACAAATTACTAAAACGAGCATTTGTGTGTTTGTACATGTGTATGTTTGGCAGAGTTAGAATCACTAAGGATGTTGAAATCAGTCTTTTTCCCTATTATATGTTAAACATCAGGAAGGAATTGCTTGCTGATGTGAAAAAAAAGTGTGCATCATGTTTTTGGCACTTGATTATTGGCATACCTGGGAATCACCATCTGTTTATCTGATTATCTATGGGTTGTAGCGACCAGATTCACATCAGTGACAGGACTTAGGGTTGCAGGTTCTTTTTTTAAAGAGTTTGTAGTTCTGATTTTTTTGGTAGAATTTGAGCCAAGCAAAGGACAACATTTCCACCAGCTCCCACATCTGGTAGATTTGGTGGTGGTACGGCTCACCCTGTGTAGATTTTCAAGTTGTAAGGAACACCATCTGCACCAGCCATATGAAGTATGTCCCATGTTTGGTGCACCCTTGCAAAGTCCAAACGGGCAACTTTGTGGCGTTGAAGAAGACGTGGCCTTTGAAGACGTTTTTTGTTTCTGAAGCCCTTCTCTCGCAGATGCCGTCTGATCGTTATTGGGCTGCAGTCAGCACCAGTATTACTGCATTTACAATCAAACATGATTTTTTCAGCTGATCAAAAGTTTAAGACCATAGCTCAAAAAACCCTGAAAACCCCCCAAAACAGAAATCAAAGTGTCAAAAAAAAAAGGACTCAGTAATGAGTAGCTCCACCATTCTTGTTGATGACTTCAAACAATCGTTTAGGCATGCTTGATGCCAGTGTTTCCAGGAGGCTAGTGGGAACGTTGCTCCAAGTGTTGAAGATGGCTTCACGAAGGGCATCCACTGTCTGGAACTGATGTCCATTTTTGTAAACTTCCCTTGCCATCCATCCCCAAATGTTCTCAATTGGGTTTAGATCCGGGGAACATGCAGGATGGTCCAAAAGAGTGATGTTATTCTCTTGGAAGAACTCCTTTGTCAGGCGGGCATTGTGAACTGCAGCATTGTCCTGTTGAAAAACCCAATCATTACCACACAGACGAGGGCCCTCAGTCATGAGGGATGCCCGCTGCAACATCTCCACATAGCCAGCTGCTGTTTGACGCCCCTGCACAACCTGAAGCTCCATTGTTCCATTGAAGGAAAACGCACCCCAAATCATGATGGCGCCCCCACCACTGTGCCGTGTAGAAAACATCTCAGGTGGGATCTCTTTGTCATGCCAGTAATGTTGGAAGCCATCAGGACCATCAAGGTTAAATTTTTTCTCATCAGAGAAGACAACTTTCTTCCACCTTTCAATGTCCCATGTTTGGTGCACCCTTGCAAAGTGCAAACGGGCAATTTTGTGGCGTTGAAGAAGACGTGGCCTTTGAAGACGTTTTTTGTTTCTGAAGCCCTTCTCTCACAGATGCTGTCTGATGGTTATTGGGCTGCAGTCAGCACCAGTAATGGCCTTAATTTGGGTAGAGGATCGTCCCGTGTCTTGACGGACAGCCAATCGGATCCTGCGGCTCAGAGCTGGTGAAATTTTTTTGGGTCTACCACTTGACTTTTTTGTTCCATAACCCTCAGGATCATTTAAAAAATGCAAAATGACTGTCTTACTGCGTCCAACCTCAGCAGTGATGGCACGATGTGAGAGGCCTTGCTTATGCAGCTCAACAATCCTACCACGTTCAAAGTCAGTGAGCTTTTTTACTTTTGCCATCAGGAGGTCTTGAAGTGTAAAGACTTGACAGAAAATGACATGGAATCCAGATTTTTTGCACAACTTTTGGCTTTTAAAGACTATGGTCTTAAACTTTTGATTAGCTGAAAAAATCAAGTTTGAGTGTAAATGCAGTTTTCAGAAAATTCCCTGCTCAAAAATTCTTGTCTTTTGCACTGATTTTTTCCTTTAACATTGTGAAGCTCTACTTAGAACCTTCTTAAGATCCAATAGTGCAAAATGCTAATTCTTGCAATTTTTTGACTGGTCTTAAGATTTTGATCAAGAGTGTATGTGTGGTTCTATAAAAGAGGATAAACAACCAAACACAAATTACAATCCACCATAAACACCAATCATCATTTTATAAACTACAAGCATGTTGAAATCATACTTATCTTTTAAGCCTTCCTAGGCTCAACTTTGGGCACTCCTGGTTTAGAGCTAACAAGAATGCAGTGAACCAAACAAGAACCTTTTAATCCTACAATATGAATTGTTTAAAAAAATTCTTGTTCTAGGTATTCTAGGTAATTTATTCTTTTAACAAGGACTGAAGAAGAGCTTTCAGTTCTTACTAACAGAAAACACTATGTTCCTCTCAGTTTTAAGAAGCTGTCGGTGTTTGAGCTGGCTTCAACTCAGTTGACCTTTGCACTCTTCAAGATTAACCAGACACAACAAAGAACTGCTCCTCAATCCCATAATTCTAATTTTGGCAGATTTGAAAGGCGTTACTGTTAACACCAGGGACATGTTTGAAGGTTTCCTCTATAAAGAACAATTCCTCCAACACTGCTGAGCTTCTCAACACCAGTGAAAAGAAAACTCACATGTTGTCATGGAGAGTCCAACCCACAGAAGGTGAAGGCCCCGTTTTGCTTGTCAGAGAAATGTGTGTGTGTGTGTGTGTGTGTGTGTGTGTGTGTGTGTGTGTATTGGGTACCTTACTGCATCTTTAAGGATGCAGTAAGGTGCTTATACTCGGTTTGGCTGCAGTTTTTCTGCTGGGGAATGGGGGGTGTATCATATGAAATCCAAACAGGCTTACTGACTGCTCACATAGACTCTCCAACACACAGCTCTGTGTTTGTATTCTACACCCAACCCCTTCTGTACACAGATGGCCTTTATCAGGGGGGAATTTGTCCACTTTGCTGACCTCGTAGCCCAGTAACAACAGAGGGAGGACCAGCTCTCCTCTAGATTTCCTTTTTTCTGATCCACTGTGGGAGGTCAGTTTCCTAAGCAGAGTTCAGGTCCAGCTTCCCAACAAGCCTGCTCATGTTTCAGAATGTTTTTGTTGAAACTTTGGCCCATATTCACAAAGATTCTCAAGAGTCCTCTCATAGAGCTCCCATCTCATCTTAAAAATTCCTGCCCAGGAGTCTTAGCTCAGGAGTGATTCAATCAGCTCCTGAGAACAACAGAAATTCCCATCACAGTGAGAAGGTGTGGTTGACCCCATTGCTAAGTGTGATGCTGTCATCTATGGACTTTGATTGGTTCCTCTTTTTCTTCTACTTCTATGTAATAGAGGTGGGTAATCTACTCAATAGAGCATATTGCTGGTAAAGAAAAAAAAAGTGTGGAGCAATTGTTACGCTCCCCCTCCGCCATGATTTTAATATCAGAATTCTGACTTTTGATCTCAGAAGATTAAAGTCAGAATTCTGAGGAAAAATAAGTCTGAATTCTTTTTCTCTTTCAATGGCCTTAATCCTCTGCTAAAACAAGTCTTTCAGAAGAGTCTTTCTGAAATAAATCAATACGGTCTAGTTTGGACTGTGACTGGTGGTGGACACACAAAACAAAATAAGACACAAGAAACCTTGAATGGCCCTGGCAGCTCAGCATCGCTTTGGCCTCATGGCGATCGCGGAAGCTCCAGCAACGCCGTCCGCTTGCCACCGTAGACGCTCTTCCACAGTTCCCGCAAGTTCCAGCAAGGAGATATAGCTGATGAAATAACATAGAGGGCGCAGTGGAGTCTAATTACAATTTAATGCTATTGGGCTCTTTAGAGGTTCACAAAAGTCAATCATAAAACGTTTAGTGCAAATCCAATGATGCATGTATGAGATAGAGACGACCGTGTGCGTTCGGTGACGGATTGAAATTCGCATTTCGCCCACGGCGACACGGTTCAGCCAGTAGCTAGCATTGACAGAATTCATCATCAAGTCATTTTATGTCACGTGACTATGTTGTATAGGTTGGGTGAACAAAATCCTGCCTAAGAACAGTAGATGTTAGCGATGAGTAGCACACAGCTGGCGGATGTTTAGTGTACGACGGAG
>NW_015114452.1:130962-133295 GCF_001443285.1 Poecilia latipinna | reverse complement strand
TGGCAACATGAGATATTGACAATTCCAGAGTGACATTATGTTCAGCATGGTTCCATGACAGTGCACAGGATGTCATAAGCCACTATAACTTTCAGTGTTTTTTTTAAGATAATGCAAATTTTGTTTTAAAACATGTTATCATAATTTTCCAAAAATGCCTGTTAACCAGTTTTAAAGAGTTATTACTTATTATTTAATAAATTTAATCTCTGCTATTTTTCATTATTTGTCAAGTTCATTACAGATTTGTGTGGCATACATGAAGGTTGCTTCTCTGTGTTTGTTTCTGGTTCTGTTCATTGTCTTCAAAGTTTTCTTATTCAAAGATGAGAAAATGACTAAAATCTGAGCTACAAAATGCATTTCAATAGCATTTTCAAGGCAACAGGAGGACTTTCACTTTCAAGTTAAACCACCTTCAATTTTTTTACACCAATATTGAATATTGATAAGTCAAAACACAAAGTATGTACACCTCAAAAACTTTGACAATGTGTGAATCTTAAGCAGCATTAAGAACAAGATTGTTACATATTTTTGGAAATAAAAATTACTTTGGGTTATACTTAAGATGCAAATGCTTTTTTCAAAGAAAATTGTGCTGTTTACATATTATTTTATTTGGCAGATATGTTTCAACATTTTTTAAAGTTTATGTCACAAAGTATATGCATAGTAATTGATTTGTCAATATTTATTAGCCATTGTATGTAAATACTTTAAACAGCAATAACATATGATTTAAGTTTTCAATAGCCAAGAACTAAAATATTTGTGTATTATAAAATCCCTCTCTGAAATCATTTGAAGTCTTCTGTAAAATTCATGTTTAGTCAACGTGTGAATTTACTACATCAGGATCACATAACACATTATTTCTCCATGAGAAATTATAATATTTCATTACGTTTACTTTTTTTTTTTCAAACTTTATTAATTTCTACAATATACGTTTTACACAACTACTACGCATTTCCATCTTGGCCAAAGCCCTATCTGGCAACCCAATGGGGTTCAACAGGTTCCACTGTAATAGTGACAGTGGTAGATTCAATTACTTTGGCCATCTTCCTTCAATTAAATTAAGTCAAAAATATTCAAGGTGTTAAATGAATAATTAACCAATACAATTACCATTGCAATAAAAATTTATAAACAGGCAATATAAAACACGTTTTCCAAAAACTGTCATTGTCATTCCCCAAAACATTGGCACCAGTTTTGACAGCTCTGAATAATTCTGGACACCTAACGGCAGCTCTAGTGGAAGCCAGACTCAGCTGTTGCAAAGGTGCCGAAACCAATGGGATCCCTGATACCTGTTGTGTATTTGATTAATTCAAAGACAAAAGGAGTCGGCTGGATTATTCAGATGAACTTTAGTGAATAAATAGGATGAACAAATCATACATGATATACAAAAAGTGTAGGAATTCAGCTAACATAGGTCTTCCTGCGAAAAAAACCCCTGAAAAATTCTTTCGTCTTCGTCTGTCTTCAAATTCTTCTTCTACTGGTTATAAAGCATCATGGGATATGTAGTCCATTTGCCGAAGCCAGTGGCAACCATGGTGGCAATGTCTATGGTGGCAACACTGGCAGCTAGCCCCGAAAACAGTGGCACTTGTGACCAATAACGGCAGGTGTCAGCGGAAGTGCCTGTATGAGGTGCCGAGGTCAGCCGAAGTCAGCCGAAGGCAGTGACAACACTGACCGGTATCCCTGAAAACAGTGGCACTGATGACAGGTGTCAGAGGAAATGCCAGTATGAGGTGCCGAGGTCAGCCGAAGGCAGTGACAACACTGACTGGTATCCTTGAAAACAGTGGCACTAATGGCAAGTGTCGGAGGAAGTGCCAGTACGAGATGCCGAGGTCAGCCGAAGTCAGCCGAAATCAGTCACAACACTGGCAGCTACCCCCGAAAACAGTGGCACTTGTGGCGCATAATGACACCTGCCACCGGAAGTGCCATTAGTAGGTGCGGTGTCACGATTTGCGCTCGGCCCTGCCCTGCTGTATGCAATAGGGGCACATCGCCAGTCCAAAACCTGTCATCTCCATAATGGATATATGTCTGATCTTCTAATTTCCTTTGCTGCATAATGTACATTGCATTTATATGTAAATGTATCTTGAAGGAAAATAGCACTTAAATAAAAGTCCAACAAGGATATTAATTTAGAATCAAAAATAACTGACCCTGAATTACCAAGATAGATATAATAATAAAAGCGTCATTAATGAAGGGGAAAAAACTCAATCCAGACTTTAAGTTTAGGGTCTGGTTTGCAGAGTATGCAGTTAATTCCACCCCCCCCCCCCCCCCCCCCC
>NW_015114452.1:8559-127660 GCF_001443285.1 Poecilia latipinna | reverse complement strand
TGTAATCAAAACGTCTGGAATTGTAATGATTTCTTTTAAAAAAACAACAAAAATATTTTGTTTAAAAAACTTTTTTTAATTAAATAACTCATTTTTGTCTCGTGAACTTAAAAAGTTATTTGCCAAACATAAACTTTTATTTGCACACATCAGAAATCTTTTGTTGTGATTTTTGGCCCTGCCGACGACATCATGTGAGAATCACAAGTAAAACTTTGAGTCACAAACAAAAACTTAGAATAGCAGGAAAAGATTTCTGACATGCACAAATAAGTTTGTTTTGCAAATAATTTTTTCACTTCATGAGACAAAAATGTGTGATTTTAATTTTTAAAGTTTTTTTTTAAGCAAAACTCAGTAGGCTTTTCTCATGGTGACATGCATTAACAATTTAATTTTTGCTTTTGTTTTTTTCTTTTTTTCTTCTTTTTTTCTGCAGTTCCACATTAAAGTTTGATGCAGCTCTGCTTTCCTGAATGGACCATCTTCATCTCCACTGCAAGTGTGGCAAACAGGCAGCTCTTTTTTTATAGATTACAGTACACTTAAAGGTTGCATTGTGCCCTTGTTTATATTTTTAATAGTGTAATTCTGTAAAGTCAAAATATGCCTGGTCTAGCTCTGATTTACATATCTTGCTAAATTGCGGGTTTGAATATAAATACAAACAGGAGTTTTTCCCTTTTTTTTAGGAATTTTTTTGTCAAAATTGAGTGTTTTTCTTCAATAGCTTCCAGGTCATGTGACCTGTTGACTCAAAATCACTTTGAAATAATTCTACTAGTCTACAGATGAGGCACAGTCATTTGTTTTCCATTTTAAGCCATTTTTCTTTTATTACGAATTTTTTTTGGTCAAAATTGAGTGTTTTTCTTCAATAGATCCCAAGTCACCTGACCTGTTGACCCAGAATCAGTGTGAAATAATTCTACTAGTCTGCATAGATGAGGCACAGTCATTTGTTTTCCATTTTAAACTATTTTTCTTTTTTTTAGCAATTATTTTGTCAAAATTTAGTATTTTTCTTCAATAACTTCCAGGTCTCGTGACCTTTTGACCCAGAAGTAGTGTGAATTTGTTCTACAAATAGAGATCAGGCACACCAATTTGTTTTCCATTTTAACTAATTTTTTATTTTTTAGCTATTTTTTGTTAATATTTTGTATTTTTCTTCAATAGCTACCAGGTCTTGTGACCTATTGATTCAAAATTAGTGTGAAATTGTTCTACCAGTCTGTATAGATGAGGCACACTCATTTATATTCGATTTGAGTCCTTTTTATAATTTGTAGGTATTTTTACATTAGCTTTTAGATCATCAATCAATCAAATTTTATTTGTACAGCACATTTCAGCAGCAAGGCATTTCAAAGTGCTTTACATAATAAAAACAAAGACTACGGAGTTAGATTTGTTTCACAATTATTCAATAAAAAAAATGTCAAACAAAAAAGTAGTATTCAATCAAAAAATTTTCAAACAAAAAAATCTTAAAAACTTTTTAATCCTAAAAATATTTTTTTACGAAACAAAACATTTTTTAAAGATTTTTTTTTAAAAATTGAAATCACAATTTTTTGTTTTGTTTGAAACTTTTATTCTGACATGCAAAAATAAGTTTCAAACAAAAATTAGTGATTTAGGAACAGTACGAGGGCCGGCCATGGCACAGGAGGCGAACTCCACGCCGGGAAGCGGAGTCGAGGAGGCTCCGGCGGTCGCCGCCGCAGGAGGCGCTTGGGCCCGTGGGGCCGGCTGGAGGCTCTGGAAGGCCGGCAGAGGGGCCCACCAGCTGGAAGCTTGGACGGAGCACAGGGAGCACTGGGAAACTTGGACGGAGCACAGGGAGCACTGGGAAACTTGGACGGAGCACAGGGAGCACTGGGAAACTTGGACGGAGCACAGGGAGCACTGGGAAGCTCAGACAGTGTGCGCAACTTCGGGGTGGGGACAGGCGGAGAAGGTGTGGCGACCACTGGAGGTGGAGCTGGCGTGAAGAGTGGAGTGGAGACTGAAACAGGAAAAGACACGGAGGAAGACGGAGAGGGGTTGGATGCTGGGAACATGAAGTTGGACAGTCTAGGGGGCAGCGGTCCTCTCTTCAGCACCGCTGACGCCGTCCTAGTCCACTTCCTGGCGTAGAACCTCCAAAACCGGGAGGTGGAAACAGGGAATCCACTCCTCCAGCCATCATTATCTGTAATGATAATAATCCACAAGAAGACAGACTTGCTGGTGCCTATCTCCAGCTAATGTTCCGGGTCATCGTGGACAGGTCGCAAGTCTGTCGCAGGGCAACACGGAGACAGGTAGGCAAACAACCATGCACACACACACACCTAGGGAGAATTTGTCAGTATCCAATTAACCTGACAGTCATGCTTTTGGACTATGGAAGGAAGCTCGGAGAGAACCCACAATACACAGGGAGAGCATGCAAACTTAATGATTAATTATCACTCTTATCCTTGCTGGCGAGAGGCAGGGTCGCCCTGGACAGGTCGCCAGGGCAACAAGGGGACAGACAGGACAAACAACCACACACACTCACACCTAGGGACAATTTAGAGAGACCAATTAACCTGACAGTCATGTTTTTGGACTGTGGGAGGAAGCCGGAGTACCCAGAGAGAACCCACGCATGCACAGGGAGAACATGCAAACTCCATGCAGAAAGACCAGGGCCAGGAATTGAACCCAGAATCTTTTTGCTGCAAGGCAACAGCTCTACCAACTGCGCCACTGTGCAGCCCACATTACAATCAAAGTATATAAAACTTTTTATAACCAGTACCTGCAAATGAACCACCTAATTCAGGGGATGCTGCAGGTAACCAAACAAAACCCAAAATCACAGGTAAACAACCTGGTTGTCCATTACAAAAAGAAGCAATACATTCCAGGTGAGTAATGTCTTTTTTTCTCTTCATTGCAGGAAAGAAGGTTTAAAAGACCCAGTAGACGACATGGCTTCCAAACAGAAAGTCCCAAGGCTCCAGGTAAGGACCTCACTTTGAGGAATCTATTTAGTCCTTTCTTTTATCATGTTTGTATTAATTTTGTCAGATAAGTAACCTTTCTCCTCCTTTTTTGCAGGAAGACAGCGAGGCGTACCCAGCATTTAAGTTTCCACCAAAGAAACAATATAATCCCCAGGTAAGTGAATCAATTTCAGGGAATTAAACAGAGTAAACAACTAATTGGTGAATAAAACTTGACTTTTGACCCTCCACAGGTCGTGCAAAACAAGTAAAAGTGAAAAATCATCCGTAGAATTGCTTGTAGAACCTCCTCATCCTCTTACTGCCCTTAGAAACTGCATGATAACAAAAACCTTTGTCCATTCATCCACTTTCCTCCGCTGTTCCTGGGTCATGGGATAACAGCTTCAGAAGGGAGACCCAGACTTCCCTCTCCCCAGCCACTTCTTCCAGCTCCTCCAGGAACCCCAAGGCGTTCCCAGGCCAGCCGAGAGACATAGTCCCTCCAGCGTGTCCTGGGTCTTCCTCGGGGCCTCCTCCCGGTGGGACGTGCCCGGAACACCTCACCAGTGAGGCGCCCAGGAGGCATCCTTATCAGATGCCCGAGCCACCTCAACTGGGTCCTCTCGACTTGAAGAAGCAGTGGCTCTATTCTGAGTCCCTCCCAGATGACGGAGCTTCTCACCTTATTTCTAAGGGAGACCCCAAACACCCAGCAGAGGAAACCCATTTCGGCCGCTTGTATCCAGGACCTCGTTCTTTCAGTCATGACCCACAGCTCATGACCATAGATGAAGGTGGGAACGTAGATCGACTGGTAAATCGAGAGCTTCACTGCTCTCTCTTCACCACTCCAAACCGGTACAGCGTCTGCTTCACAGCAGATGCTGCTCCAATTCGTCTGTCGATCTCCCGCTCTCTTTTTCCTTCATTTGTGAACAAGATCCCCAGATACTGAAACTCCTCCACTTGAGGCAGGAATCCCTCTCCCAATCTCTCCCAGAAAGGAGACATTCCACGTCCCAAGAGCCAGGTTCTGCAACTGAAGATCAGATCGACGGGAACCCCTCCCTCAAGCACCACCCAGATTCAGAACAGTGTTTAGGACAGGAGTTTACAACACACAGTCAGTACAATGCCAGCAGCTGCGCCAAAACCCAAGCCAAAACTGAAGCCGCTCATGAATGACTCTCCCCAATCACTCATAAAAGTCCACACACTCCTTGGTGGACTCTGCTCCTGATTCTGCTGTTCTTGGTGCAGATGGTGGATTAAAGTCTCCACTATCTCATTTTCCTCATCGTCATCCAAATCGTAAAGTCTTTTAAGTTTCTTCATCAGTTCTGCAATCTCATCTAGTAATTCCTCTGTACTCAAAAATTGTAACCTCTTGCTTTGTATCTTGAGATAAAATTCCTCAAGTTCCTCAATAAACTCTAGATCCTCCATCGTACAAGTTTGAGAACAAGTTGTGCAAGTTTTAGAACAAGTTGCCAGTCTTTCTTCAGTGCTCGAATGAAAGATCTTGGGAAAGTTCAACAGTCTTAAGACTGTTTTATGATGTCATAACAAAAGAGAATGATATTGTGACATCACAGTGAGTGATGTCATAACTGACATATTTGCATTTGCATATATTTATGCACTTTATAAAATATGTTTATATGGTTTTCTTTTTTGCATATTATTGAAATATGTTTAATCTATGTCATGTTATTTCTGCTATTATATTGTTTTTGTCGTGTTTTAGTTCGTGAGAAAGTGTGGTGGGAATTTCCCACGCAGTAACATTATGGCGCCTCCTCGCAGGAACTTGTTTTATGCCAGACACTGACCTTACCTCGATGGTCAGTGTGTTTTACCAAATCTCTTTATTGTTGTTACAGTTGGTTAATCAAACTGAGCTTTACATGCAGTTTTATACAAATATATGGTTCATTTATGTTCTTGCATTGTTCCAAAATGCAAGTTTATATAAACTAAAATATAAAAATGGCATCCAGTTAATAAAAGATCAGTATTTTTATTTTATTTTCAGAACATTTTAATTACTTGCTTTGCTTTCTTTGAAAAGGATGAGGATTATCATGTTTTATTTTATTTCTTCAGCTCACTTCCACTGGATGCAGGATTATTTCTTGTATCTTATTCTGAAGATTGGAATTTTGATTGTAGAGTTCCTTTTTTCATCACATTCTTTTATTTTCTTCTTTATTTCTCTATTTTATAACTCAGTTTTTCTGAAATGAAGCTTGGTTCAGCTTTTAAGCTCACTTCTGAGCCCTGCTTAGAGCTGGAATTGTTCAATCAGATGGGAACTACAAACTTGTCTGCCGCTTTTACCCAGAATGCACTGCAGTTAGTTGATTGCTTCTCTGAAAGCTGAGTGCTGTCTTTAAAACTCCCCTTTTTCACAGAGCTCTTTTGATTCTTTGTTTTCAGACTCCTTTTCCTGATATGAAGCTTCATTCAGCTTTTAACTTCACTTCTGAGCTTCTCCCGACAGCTGGAACCAGGGGCGTCGCCAGGAATTTTGGGCCTCCTGACAAAATATTAGATTGGGCCCCCCTGCACAGCTGCTGTTACAATTTTTTGAGTCTTTTTTTTTGACCCATAAAAAATGTTTAAATTTTAAATGCTTGCAACTTGCTTTCTTTGGTTCAATACTGATACTAGCACAATATTTACCGCAATTTTATCAATTTTACATGCAACAGTCCACATACAGTGTGCAAGTAGAGTGCTTAATTATTTTCTATTAGTTTTAGATTACTGAAATGTTTCTCCTCACGAGCAACAGTCATAGGCAACGTGGAAAATACATATAAAGCAATCCAATTTTATTCATGCTGCAGTATATAACTTAAATGAAAAATATGTTTTTTCCATGTTTGTTAAAGCTGTCACCATGTCGTGACAGTTTATGAGACAGATAATCATTGAAAACAATCAATCTCCTCCATCTCCTTCCTGAACTACTATTACTATCTAAAGTACTGCATTGTTCTGACCAAAAATAACCAATCAGAACCCATAGGAGGGTCTTCGTGCTGTCATTCAACTTCATTCACTCACTGCTAAATATGCTAAGGATGGAGAAACAACTTATTACAGGGAAATCGTAATTGTTTCACTCACTGCTAAATATGCTAAATATCGTTTCACTCACTGCTAAATATGCTAAGGATGGAGAAACAACTTATAATTACAGGGAAATCGTTTATCTGCCGTCATTGGCAGCTATGCTAACTTTTTTCTATAAAACATGCCTTGCTCATAACGCAGTGACCAACTCAAGTTCAAATTCTTACAATTAACGTTTGGGTTTAGAGTCCGCATCTTCTTGGCATCACACATGGGTATTCCAGAGTGCAGAGTGTAATGCAAGAAACATAAAAATAGGAACATTTGGGATGGATTAACCTGTAACTGAATTCCCTGCCCTTTGCACACATGCTCTCAGAGTGGCCTATTTCTCTTATCGACTCGCTGATGAAATACAAACATATTGAAGTGAAAGGTGTTTTGCAAAAGAATTCATACCCTTTTGTCCGTTTCACGTTTTCCTCACATTACGACCAGAAACAGGTATCTCAGTTGAGATTTTAAGTGACGGACCAAAACAACATTAGTGCATAACAGGTAAATGGAAGACAATTTCACAGTATTGTGCAAAAAATCTAATAGTTTTGCACCTCTAAAGTAGAGAATGAAATATCTGCCCATTTTTCCTTGGAAAGCAGGTCAATCTTTGTTGGACTGGATACTCTGGACTTCAATTGGGCTCTTCAATTTCATATGTATATGTTTTAGGTTGTTTTCCGCTGGAAGGGGAACTCTGCCTCATTCTCAAGCCTCTTAAAGTTTTTCTTCTGATATATATTTAGCTACACACACTTGCAAATGCACTACTTTGTGTTGGTTTATCTTATAAAATCCCAATATAAGAACTTTTGGTTTTAGAAATATATCTGGTTTAACAGTAAAAAAGGGAAGGAAACTAACTGATTTTTTTTTATGACCACTAGGGTTCAGTGCAACACCACCAGCTTGAAGCCTTAACTAGATCTGAAGCCTCAATCATCCTGACTCAAAAGCCACATTTTCCTGTATTTTAGCATCACTTCTTTGTGTAAAAAGATCAGCAACTGCATTAGACCCAAATGGTGCAACTAAAATGGGACTTCTGACGTACATTCACCAGATACCACTCCAAATTTTTCACCCAGTGACAACTTTTTTTTTTTTTTACAGGTTTTATGGGGCGATTTGGATTTTTTTCAGGTTATTTTTCAAAGAATTCAAAATACAGCAATCACCCTATAAAACCGTTTACATTCCTTCAGTGACTTAAAGGTGTGTGACCTTTCAGACTGAGGGTTTAATGAATCTGTTCACTGACAAGAGTCCTCACTCCGAAAGAAAAGCAAATGTAGCCGAAAACTGAGAAAATAAACTGAAGGAATCAGGTTGAAATTCAAATTCTTCATTTTAAGTCAGCAGTGTTTTTTTTATTTTTATTTATGTATAGCAACCAGTAGTGCTTCTTTGATAGTGGTGCCCTGGTGATATGGCTCTTCATACAAGACACCACTTTTCAAATTGCTTTTCAGTTTTGAGTAATGCTTTTTTAGTGCCCTAAAAAGGATTAGGGCACTAATCCTTTTAGTGCCCTAAAAGGATTAGGGCACTATTAGGGCATTTTAGATTCAAAATCTAAAATGCTAATCAAATCTGAACTGAATTACACTCCGTTCATAAACTCTGTAAAAGAAAAAAAAAGTCTGCAAAAGTTTATTCTTTGTATGAATATGCAAAAAGTAACCTTTGTAGGCATTCAGATGAACAGCAATATAGAAACTTGTCAAGCTTGAATTTTGAAAAAAAAAAATAAAAATAAAATAAATAAACCTTATATTCTTAACACTGAAAGAACACTTGTTTCTCAATATTCCACATGCACCATCAGGTGCAGAGGGAGGAGCTTTGCCCGGGCCAGCATTCATACAAGAACCGCCACTGTTTGTTTTCTAGTCCATTTCTCCTCCGAATGCGTTTCGATCTGCTGCCATCATAACTAATACAAATTAATGCAACGTATTTGAAAGCCACTCCTCTTTCTTCCAACATTTCCCTCTACAGACCAGATCATCCCAAACGGGACATCGGATATCTACTTCTCGTTTGTCCAGCGACGGCTCAGATTTCCTGTTTTCGAGAGGAGTGACCTCCGAATTGCCCAATCATCAAAATCTCGGAGCAGTGACTCAGTAGCTTACTGTTCGGTTCGGGTGTGCGGGTGGTCTCCTCCTCCACAGTGAGACCGGAGCTTTTCGTTGCATTGCGCTGTGTACCTTTAAAAGGTTAAATTCTTCGGTCTGTGAGCGCTGGGTTGTGTCTCCACTCGACTTGGCAAACCCACTCGGCTCAGCTGTGAGTGTGTGCGTGTGTGAGTGAATGAATCAGCAGCTCGCAGCGGCAGCAGCTCCTACTCGGCTCTCTATCAAGAAGAGCAGCGCCAGCTCTCCGCGGATTTAACCAAACACGTATTCTCGCCTAGACGCGCGAGGGACAGAGGCAAACCCCTGCAGGTGACAAACATCTCTCGGAGACCCCGTGCTGCAGCGTCCACAGGCCCCGGGCGGAGAGCAGAGGAGACCACAGGCTCCCGCAGCTTCGCATCCCTTCTCTTCCCGGTTCTCCGGGAGGATTTTTACCGCTCTTCATCGTTCTAATTCGGATTCGTGTGTCTCCGTCAGACTGACTCGTGTTGGATTCAACTGAAACACATCTGAACTACTGACTGATGATTTAGAAAGAAAAGAAAAGAAAAGAAAAAATAACAGCGGCGACATTTCCGGGATTCTGGTCTGGGTCTGATGCTCGGAGTGTCTGCAGGTGAGTGTGACTCTCCATGAGAAGAATTCGCAAATGCCAGCATATAAATATCAGCATTTAATGTCACCGTAGCGCAATAATGTCTGTCTTTAAGTGAAACAGAATTCCACTAGGTGTAAGGTAGGGGAGAAATATTGTTAAATAGTAAAGTAACTACAGATAAAAATGGCCTATAAGGATGGACCGCAGTGTTCTCTGCAGAGTTGATGCTGTGAAACGATCAGCAAAGCCTCTGACCTCCAGTGGAAGGGCAAAATTATTGAAGAAGTTGATTCTTTTACAATTACAACCGTTCTAACAAATTGAAATCGTTCTTAAATTATGCTGTGTGAACATTTCACACCTCAACTACAAATACTGTATATTTTTGTGTTGAGTAAAAGAGAAAACATTTGTTTGTCTTTTTGTCTGTTGTGTTTGTAAGTCAAGTGTGCAGAGTGACAGAGGGGCTGTTCTGTTTTCCTGAGCTCAGAGACAATGTGAGGAATGTCTCCAGAGCCAATTATGTGTTTTCTGAACAGCCACATTCTTTACATCTTTGGCCCCATTATTCTCATGTTGAAGTCCCACTGCTTTAAATTTCCTCAAGTGGCTCCCAGAGCAGCGTGGAACATCATGGTTCTGTCATGTGAGGCTTTCAGCTTTTCTTAAGGCACCAGTTATTTTAAACCTCAGATCCTTTTGGGGCTTTCTTTGTCCTTATTTTTGTGTTGCTAGTTGTTACTTTGGGACTGGTTTTGCAGTTTAAAACAAAAAATAAAAATAAAAATTTGATTTGAGATTTGTTCTGCAGGTTCTGTTATCTGGCGGATTTGTTCCACAAATTCTGTTATTTGGTCATTTTTTGCTCTTCAGAATTGCTTCTTTTAAGGTGATTTTCGAGGCTCTGTTTGTTTCTCTTGTGGTTTTACTTTCCTGTTTCTGTTCCGTACTCATCTGATGATGCACTTTTTATTGGTAAGATTGGACAATTCATCCATTTGATAAAGTGTTGTTCTACAGTTTACATGAGACTTGTACCAACCTTGTTTAATAGCTCATTAAGTAAATATTCCTTAACATGCGTTAATTGACATGGTGGAAAGGTGTTACCACTACCACAAAAGCTAATATTAATAGCCAATCAGCACCAAGTAAAATGAATAGCACTTCTTAATTGGCTGCTTTACAAACGTAGCCAATAGCATGTCAAATAGCATTGTAGCTAGGTATTTCTTTAGATGTTTTTTTAATATGCTCTACGAAAAAATCCACCAATTTTTTGCAAACAATTTTGCGTTAAATTCCACAGACAAACACACAAATAGGTGGGAGTCCACTCTACTGAGCCCTTGTGGATTTTGTTGCCATAGATTTACATTGTTTGTGTAGTGTAATGGGTAAAAGTCTTTAAAAATCAAAATATATTAGTTTTTAGACCTTCTAAACAGGGAGCATTTTAATCAATCGGGTGTGTAGAAAAACATATCTTTGTCTATCAGTGCTGTTGGTCGTATTGTGAAACTCAACCACCAAAGAAGACAGAAGTTCTTCTTCTGTTGCGGATTTCAACCGAAAACCATCAGATTGATGAGAACCTAACAAGCGAGCTGTGTTTTTGTTGAAACGGACCACAATAGGATGAAAGAGCTTTCATCTCTTGCTTCTTAAAACCTGGTGAAGTCTCAGTTGTTCGTCTCGGATTGCAACTATTTATGTTCTGAATGTAGGAGATCTGGACACGAGTGTTATGTATTCAACAAAACTGTTCCAAAACCTTTTCAGTGATTAGAATGACTACAACATGACTGAAACAATTCAAAATGCAGTACACTGTTTACTGTTTACTTTTATTCTTCTTTTGTGTAAACACAGTGTCTTATTTTGGCCTTGTTCCAAATTTACTTGAACTGATTTTTTTTGTTTTGTTCTGTTTTCTTGTTCTGGATGTTCTCTCCTCAAGTCCCTGAATGCATCGTCCCATTTCCGTCAGCTTTGTGATGCTTTCTGATAAACGTTGAGTCATTTTGTTGTCTGGCGTTGTTATCTGTTCGCTGCGCACTGCAGCTTCACTCCGCCTGATCCACTGCTTCTCCGCTGACTGTGTGATCTGTTGGTTCTGCCCGGTTCTCGGTGCCAAGCGGCAGATCACAAGCTGCCTCAGCTGCTGTCGGAGGGAAGCTGCTGACCGCTTGGAACAGATCGGCAGAGCGTGTTACGTCCTGGCTGGGATCCAGTCTGTTTTTTTTTTTGTTTTGTTTTGTTTTGTTTTTTTTCTGTCCGTCTCTCTCAGGAGTTTCCACTTAATTTCTTCCCTCTGGCTGCTTGAATCCCCACAGAGGGGAAGACTTTGGAGAGATAAAAAGTTATATCTCTTTTTTTTTTTTTGCAGTTTGATATAAAACTGACATTGAGGCCCAGGCATGTTTCACTCAGGAATTAGATCATTCTCAGACACTGTGATTTTTCATGGAGGAAGCGTAGACAATGATTTTGCATCCATGTGATAAAAGATTAATTGTTTTCTGTCTGTCTGATTAATAATTTAGAGAAAAAAGTGACATCAAGAAAAACCCTGCAGCAAGTGAAAGACGCCGATTCCTTAGGCGTCCTCCAACATCCATCATTAGATCACATGACCTGAGTTAGCTTTAGCTATAGACGTTACACTGATAGACATGTCGGATGGGAACTTTCTCACTTCATGTTCTACCATTAAATGAAGATTATAACTAACAAATGTCATTTTTTTCCAGTAGCAACTGTCTCTAAAGGATGGCAAGTCACAATAATTCAATAAAATTAGCTTTAAAACGAGACATTTTCAGGGATTAAAACAAGGGAATATTACCGTTATTGTTACCAGTTTCTAACTTTACTTGGTGAACTGTTTGTCGGTTTAAAGGCTTAGCATTGGTGCTAAGCTAATGCTACTAGTAGGGCTTTTATTTTCCTCTGTCCTCTTTTCCTCTTCCTGTCCTCATTTGCTTCTCCTCCTGTCCCGTTTTCCTGCCTCAGACTCTTTTCCCAGTGAGCTCTGATGGATAATTGATGTTGCTCTCAGCGTTTCTGCTGGCGGCAGGAAATGTTTGGTGAATCTTTCCATCTCTCTGCCTGGGTGGTGTCTCTTTCTGCTGTGCTTCCTCTCTCTGGTGGAGCCGCTGCTGCGGATGGTGACGAGGAGGAAGAGGACTGACGTCTCATTTAGCATAGAGAAATAATAAGACTGTAGCATTAAATCAATGTTATCCAAAATAAAATACAAAAACTGCCAGTTTGTAAATGGCTAAAATCGCCCCAAAAAGATTAGAAAACTGTTCCCCGGAAAGAAAGTATATAAAACACTTGTTACATGTACTTGCACACAGAAAAAGAATTGCTGTGAAACTTACAGGACTAAACATTTTATTTTAGGGCGACATGTCGAACACTACTTCAGCTTTTAAGCTACAAAAGGCATCAAAACTCAAAATTTTAAACATTTTTGTCCTACTTTCTACGGAAAATAAACATACATTTGATCAGTCTTTAAAAAAAATTAATTAAATAAAAGTAGGAAGAAATCTTTATTTATAGATGTGTTTTTTAATGTACTAGAAGAAAGTTTTCCGCCTGCCTGAAGGCTTGAGTTGAGTTTGCTCATATGAGGGAGGCTGCTGCTCCTCTGCAGGCAACATAGTGAAAGAGATGCTTTGTAGAAGATTCATGCTGCTGGTGGAGCTGCAGCACAACAGGAATGTTGTCCGTGCCAAGTTGCTATGAAACCCAGAGGAATGGATAGGGGGTTACGGGGGGGTTCATGAGGGGCTCCCAGGAAATGCATGCTAGCTTCTCTCTCAGAAAACCTAAAAGGTTTAATCATAAGTGTTTCTGTTGCATCCTGGTTAATGCAGGTTGATATATTTTTATTTATTTATTTCATGCTACTTGATGTTTTTTTTCACTCCTGAGATAAAAACCAAAAGGAGGGAAACTCAGAAATGCAGTCTTTTTCGAACAAAAAGTCAGACAGGAGATGGGGGGGATGAGCTGTGTTTGTGTTTCGCAGCGCAGTAGAAACACATGAACCTGTTTGACCAGTTACCTGTGGGAAAGAAAACAGCAGCCGAAGGCTGAGAGACCAGGAGAGTCGGGACTTCCTGTGTCGTCATGGTTTCAGCATGGTGGAAGTGTGTGTCAGAGGGCGACGCTCAGTCAGTTGGGATGTTTGTGTCTGTGAGTGGGTGTTGGTTTAACGCCCAGCAATGCAGGGCGTTCATGGAGTTTGTCAAATCAGGCCGTCAAAGACAATTCTAGTAGCCTATTCATAAAAAAAATGACATTGTGTAGTTTGATATAGAATGTTTTTATAAAATTATACCAATTGCATTTTACTCATTTCTGAATAAAACAATCATCTCAAAACTACTAAGTGGAATTTAGTCATATTTCATCAGTAAGGTAAACTATTAAGTAATCTATAAATTCTACAGAGTGGATACTCCTTGGTTTTTACGGCACTGATTGCAAATGAAGCTAAATTTGGAACAGCCACAGCGAATGTGCTGTGGCTGTTTTGGTTTTGGTACAACAGAAACTCTTTAACCTGAAATTGTTCCACACAAACATAATTAAATCAATATGTTTTTACTTGCAGTTGAAGTTCTTAAAATCTATTCAGTTACTTTAATATTTTCTCACCATCATTGCGTTCAATACATTAATCACAGGTCTCAAATTCTGTTGTGGTACGACTATTTAATCTTGTATATTCTATGTAGTTTTCTTTTTTCTCGTTGGACTTTACGGTTTTGCGAAAGTTTGAGTCGCAAAACATCAAACGGACATCTTAACTGTGGATGGAGCAACTGGTAACTAACTGCTAATGTGCCCTTGCTACCTAGCTAGCTTGCTAGCTTTTTGTATGTCCATCGTGGGCAAGTGCAAATTTATCACCAGTGTTTATCTTCACCATTTAGAACAACCCATTGAATTTATGTATGTGCAATTATTCAAATATAATTTTTTTTCGTAAATCTATGTTGTATTACAGGTCTTAAATTCTGTTCATAATGGTCTATAAAAGATCTGGAAAGTCTTAAATTTGATCCATTGAAACCTAAAGACACCCTGCATCCCAATGTTTCAGGATTTTGGAAGTAACCAGTTTGGAGCTGAAGTTTTACATATCTGTGAAACTGATATGTTTTGGATTTTGCATAGATTCAACTAGAGAAAGTGGAACAAATTGTTTTTTTTTTTTTTACTAATCTTTTGCTAAGCCTGACTGTTTATGAATTTAATTCATCAATTTGTCTGTGAGGGGACATTATGGCTGAAAGTGATTGCGTGATAAACAATTGTTTTTTTTTGTTTTTTTTTTTGCTGATCGACATCCTGACTCCGTCGCCCAGTTTGTTTTTCACCCTGAGAGTGGCTGACCTCAGATCAGGTTTCTATTGATTCATTTATCTGTGGATGTTGGAAGAGGATCCCGCAGCTGAACACTGAGCTCGTCTTACAGCTTTAATGGACAGAAATGTGTTAGTGACTGCAGCCTGCTCTCTGGGGCCAGGGTCGACCAGTTTCCAACCCACACTGGGACCAGTCTGGGACCATCTGTCGTTTTGCTTCTCCATCTGTGGCACAGAGAGGTGGTTGGTTTCACTATAATTTTCAAAAGCATGAGCTCATTTTCAGCCATTATGTTTAATTAGGCCTAATTTTAAGATTCTCAAAGAAGATAATTCAATTTTTCACCATTTAACTTGTGTTTTAAATTTTTCTTTTAGCTTCTGTTTTTTTTTTTTGATTTTGTAAAACATGGCTTCCACTGTCATTGTTTTCAGAAGGTTTCCTAACACTAAAAGTAAACGGTCTATAAAATGGAAATCGTTGTCGTCGTTGTTCAAATTAAGTGGATAAATCTGAAGGCCTGAGATGAAGCTGTTGACCTTTTTCTGGCTTTCTAGCCGCCGGCACTCGGCTCCTCTCGGCTCAGCGAGCAAAGAAATGGAGCATGACGACATGATTGGTCTGATGTACAGAGAAGGAGGAAGAAGATGGAGGAGATGCTGGATTTGTTTTTGGATAATTATTTTCCATCAGGGTCCATTTCAACCACCATTTCTTTTTAATTTTTTAAAAGATTTTGTTTAGTTATCTCATATAATTACAATATGACCGTTTGAGTCTTTATTTTGCCTTTTTGAGTACAGTTTGACCTAATATTCACTTCCTTAGTTTTGAGCCAAATTTTCTCCATTGTGAATGATGCATATTATACAATAAGAAAATAACTGCAAGAATTTATACTGGCTTTTGAACTGGGACTTCAGGAAGATCACGTCAGAAGATTAATGTCAGCCCATTTTAACCAGTTCAGAACCAATTTGGATCAAAGTTCTGTTGTAGTTTCAGCCATTTATCTGCAGATCTGAAAAGCTAAAGTATCTGGAGGTACTCCTCCATCCACTTTACCACTTGTAGCAAAGCAAACCCTCAACATGATGCCAGTTTCTTCAAACTACTAAGCATTAGCTTGGTATTTGCAATTTTTCAGAAATTGCTCCACAAAAACTCACCAAAACCAACATATCTAGTTTAATGTAGTAGTAATAGTACTTTCAAGTACTTAAAGAAAACTTGGAATCCTGCAAATGTTTAATAATTTCTCCAGATTATTTCCTTGTTATGTTTAACATTTTGTACTTTCTCCATATACAAGGATCTTTGAATTAAACCCTTAATTACTGTTTGATGGACAACATGTAATTAATAACATCAGAGCGACTTCTTGTAAACTCCTCATATAGTTCACGACTCATTATATTTTTCCGATTAAAGTTTGACCTTCGACCTCGCTTCAGCTACAGACAGCAGCTCACACGCTAACCGAGACGAAGTGCTGCGGCACGGATTGCTGCTCTGCGCTGCATTAATAAAAGCGACTCGTTAGCCCAGCACAGTATGTGCAGCTTTAGTCTGCCATCGTATCTGTTATCAGAGTCGATAACGTAGCTGTCAAGGTCAGGACTTGTGAGCATATCTGTGCCGTAAACTGCTAAAAATGACTGTGGGATTATATCGCAGATCACTTTTATTGCTGAAAGTTTTTCCTAATATTCCTGGTGGTAGTCAGACAATGACCTGATCATTTTGCTGCTTCTGGACCAATCACAGCAGAGCTTTTTTCTTCTCCTATTGGTGCTGCAGCTGACTTTGACCCCAGAGGTTCATTCAGATGGACTCTGTGGCTGTCAGCCAATTCTGCTGACTCATCAGAACACAGATGACCACACTGGCTGTATGCGTGTGTCTGTGTGTGTGTGTGTGGTGGTGTGTACGTGCATATGCGCGTGTGTGTGTGTGTGTGTTTTTCCTGAACACGCACCTTCTTTAACAGAGGCATAGAAACAATGGAATCGGGCAGGATTACAGATGACAGATTAAGGTTTAGTTCCCCTTAGAGAGGCGGTGGTTGTGAATCAGCGCAGGGAGGAAGGTTCTGATCAATCTGCTCTGGTCACATGGTGACACTTTGAGCCCAGGGAACATTACCCTCCAACAGAGTCTGCCCACGTGGCAGACCGGTTAGTGTCAAACTTTTATCGATTCCCTGTGTGAATCTCCAACGGCTTTTTCTAAAGGAAACGCACGGATTTTTGGTTAGATTTTCTTCAATCGTACATGGTTGTTATACTGTTATTCCTTCTCTGGTTTAAAAAAAAGTAATTATTTTCATTTTATTATTGTCTACATTTGGTTATATTTAATATACCTTGAAATATCAGCTAGCTATATTTCCCAGTTTCTTCAGGCATTTTTTCATCGTTTCCCTGTATAAAGAACTAGCATACCTTTAATGAAACCGCTTATGTTTACCTTGTACAATATCTGAATTATATGGCAGACATGTTCAGTTTGTCTTTGTTGGTGTCACAGACTTGAAATTGGTAAATAAGGTTATAATTTACCAAGAGTTTTCCCTCTTTGGATTTTCTAAAGCTTTGTCTCACCAATACAGATTTCATTTAGATTTTCCTTAAAGAACTGCAGTGTAGCAAAGTATAAGAACGGCACTTGTCCTTATACTTTTCTTTCAGCACTTTATTGCTATTTTTCATATGTTCTGGAATGAGCAGTCATTGATTATTTCTTTGGGGAGTGAAAATGATGTTGTGTGTGTGGGATAATCACTTTAAAACAAAGTTTTAAGATTATTTCAAGACAAAATAACTATGGAGTTCACAATTGTAATTTTTATCTTTTATATTAGCTTCTATCATGGCTACCATTACTTAAACAGCTAACTGCATATTTTATAGAGAATGTCAATCTTTACATTAACTAAGGTTTCCAAAAGACTTCAAATACTTCCTAAAAACTTGACAGATGAAGATTGAAAGCTGCCTTCCTGTTATCTGCTGAAAGCCTTGATCTCTTTCAGACACAGTTTCCTTTCAAATTGTTTTTGTTTTACATCCCTGTGCTTCCTCTGACAGATTTTTTTTTTCAAACACCTCACTGACACTGAAAATAGCTAAACTTGAATCATAATCCAGTAACGATGCCCACAGAGTGTTGTCAGTTAAACTGGGACAAGCTGGAATCTGCTGATTGTGTCACCAGTTGTTTTCTTGGCATACATCTAACAATGCTTCAATCCCCTCTGAGTTACTTTGTTGTAGCAGAGTTTGGATAGCTGTGATTTTATTGCTATTTTTACCCACAGTTAGGAAACCAGCGCTGAATAGAAGCTATAAAAAAAAAAACTTTTCATCATAGGTGATCTTTGTCTCCGCTTTGAAATCAGACTTTATGCGTGACTCAATAAAGTCATATAAACTCCCATGTTAGAGTCGACAATGCCTTCCAAGCCCAGTTGTGCTACATATGTGTTCTCCTGTTTGCAGGAGTGAGTGGGCTTTGCACAGGCCACAGGAAGAAAGGAGAAACTATTTGTAGGTATAAAACGTAAGGGTGAAATTACACAAATCAATAGAGAAAATCATGATGTGATGAAATTGTTCTATGTTCATTTCATGAACTGATGGAAACAAATATGATGATCAATAACAACTCCTTAAAGCTCTGCCTTATCTGTAACCATCATGACTTACGAAGGGAAGATGATGAGCAAAACAGATTGCTGGTGTGTTAAAAAAAATCTTCTTAAAACAAAAATAAAGAATGCTTAGTCTGGTGGGGGGCAAGTAAAGCCTGGCGACCCGCCAGGCTTATAATACACTATTAGTTACAGGGGTCACTTTTATGATGCTTTAAAAGAATAACAATTTGAATCAAAATAGCAAGGTAGGCTTACCCAGAAAGTCTCTCTAAAGCTGCTGCTCAGCCTCAAGAGATTCACATAAAGAAAGAAATAAAAAAAAAGATGATTAATGAGCACAGAGGAACCACAGAGGCATGCAGAGAATGGAGACAGATGCAGCATCTCATTATCACTGAGTCATGACCTCATTCTTCTCTCCATTCCTCCTGTGTGTCCTTTACAGCAGAGACTGCTGCAGTGCACACTTCATCACACACACACATGCACACCCCTCACCCCAAAGACACACACATTCTTTTCCACCAGCGTTGGCAACATTGAACTGTCTTGCAGACATAACCAACTACTACTTAAACCAGTACCTTGTCCGTATAAAGTCATTGCCATGACATCAAAAGGCCCAAAACATTTTACAGGTAACACAACGTAGCACATAATGCCTGTAAAAAGGCTTATATTTATCTTTATTGTCAGTAACTTGCTACTGAAAGACTGCGGAGGCTTGTAGTACCAGTGAAAACCCCAGATTCCTGCCATAAATAAGATTTTAAGTTTGAACGGTTTATGTCGTTTTTAGGATTATCAAAAATTAAATATTTATGCTAAATACCAGATTAAGAGATAATAAGAGATTTATTTTGTTGTTCCATTCACTCCCTTTAACAATTTGGTAAGCCGTGGCGGTGATGTTAGGGCAGGGTGGTTCAAAGTGAAATCGGGCACAAGGCAAGCGAGGCGTCGAACAGATCTGTCTTTATTACACCGGTTCTGTCAGGACAGACGGGCCAGAATCCCAGTAAACTATTGTGAAAAGCTTGTGGAACGAAACCCAAAACATTTTGAGGCATACGGCCTATGTGAACTTTTAACATTTGCATCTGAATGCATATTTGAAGCAATGGAGCTTGCTGTAGCTGAATGTTCTGGAGGGAATCATTAGTATCAGAACCAGAATAATTCACAGATCCCTGTTGACGTCAAGGAACTTCCGATCACAGTTATCCGTTCCAGACACGGATCCTAGTCTTAAATGCCAATCTGATTGTCCATTAAAGTTAATAACATCAACAACACATAATGCTTGAACTCTAAAAGCTAAGCTAAGAAAGCTACCATGCTATTCTCTAACACTCTTTCTGATTGTGATGGAAATGAAACATTGAAAAGCTGCAGTTTTGGACTCCATGTTTGTTGTTTCTGCTGCAGATTGTGTCTCTGTGGCGGTTTTGGTGAGTCTTGAAGCATCGCATCCGTGTGACGGTGACACAGCAGCAGGGAAGTAATGAGACAGCCGATTGCTGCGGCTCAGCTTCCTCTTTTGCAGGATGGAAGCGGTCGAGGGTTGATGCTGCTCATCACCCATTGATCATCAGAGTCTGTTATCTGACATGTGGAGGAGCCTCTGCCTTCATTCTGGACTGCTTGTTTGTGTAATCTTACATCTGTTCATGACCTTCAGAGGGTTGTTAAATAAAGAAATTAAAAAAAAATAAAAAAAGTCATCCTCTCACAATAAAATCACAAGCTCCTCAGCTGTTTCCTTTCGGGCTTGAAGAAGCTTGTGATGCGCAGCCGGGTGGCTCCGGGTGAGGAAAAGACTGCGGAGGCTTATAGTTATAATTGCTGTTTTATGTTCTAGTTTAAATGAAGACGCCATGTGCTGAGGCTGCAGGGCGGCAGGGTGATGTTGTGCTGTATCCATGACGACTTTTGGAGTCGGATCAAGAACGAAAAGTGTTCCTGCATAATATATTGACCTCTTCTGTTTGTTTTTTGTTGTTGTTTTTTTTTTTTTTTTTTTTTCAATTGGAGAAAATTGAGTTCAGAGAGCAAATATTCTGAGGAATTCCTGCCTAAGTTATGGAGGGATTACTGAGAAAACTCGGCCCTGGTCTGTGAAACAGGATGTGTCAAAAACACAAGGATAGCTTTTCATTTTTGCTTCCTTCTAATCCAAATTGAATGAAGTCATGAGGGAATATACCAGAAAATCAGCATTAAGTCTGTCACAATTGCTTAATTGCGGCAATTAATTGTTTAATTGTAGCAATTAAGCAACTAATCGCGTAATAGATTAAAATGAGAACTATCATTTCCCTTGTCATTTTTAAAAATATTTTATTTATAGTGACCTCATGATCCATTTTGTTTATGGTTCCAGTTGCAAGTGGTTTTTATTTCCTTTTTCTTTCTTGATTTTGGTTGTCGTGTTTTAGTTTGGATATTTAAAATGTCTTCCAGTTTCAGTTTTAAGTGTTCTTTACAAAATCAAAGTCGATTAGTCTTGGATTATAAAGGCATTATCAATATCTAAAGCGGTCTCAAAACTACCATGTTGTCGTTTATCACAGTAATTACTGGGACAATTTATCTTCCAGCAAAATTTGTTATTGTAAAATGTCAATGTCTCTCTTCTTGTAGAAGAATCGATGATCCTTTTCGAACGGGTTATCCAGATTCAATGCAGTGCTCTCACTGAATGTGACTGGGATTCTTCTAAGCGAATGTGATGAAAAGAGGATGAAACAGGCCTGTGACGCCATCTCAGACTTTTATTTCTTCTTTATTGTCCATAAAAGCAGCTTTGAACCAAAGCCAATAAACTCCTGGTGTTACGGACCTCAGCCGCTGCTTTTAAAATGAGCTGCTTTCGGTGTTAGTTTCCTGGTTCTTGTCTGTTTTGTATTTGTGTAAATAAATGGGAGACCACATTTTGTCTGACGCTCACGCCAGTTGGTCACAAATGTTAGTCATCCACAGATAGACAGAAAAAAGGTTTAAATCACCTACAGTGAGCCATTTTAAGTCAGATATAAAATGCAGCTAAATGAATCTAATTTCCTGTCTCCAAAACGAGTGGAAACAAGCAAAACACAGACATAACTGTGGTGTAAAACTATTAGACATTCAATCTGTTACTATGAATTGAATATTGGTAGCTGACATATGAAGAAAGATGTAAAATGCAATTTAAAATAAAGTAATGGCATCCCAAAAAATGCTTGGTTGGTTGAATGTAGGAACACACACACACACACACACACACACACACTAGCTGATGTTTGCAGTGTTTCCATGTTGACGCCGTACAGTCTACATGGAAACAAAGACAGACCAGTTTCTTTACGAGCGATTTGCATGTTTACACCCAAAATAACTTTCTTGCTCCAAAGAGTGCAGTAACAAACAAAGTGGAAGTCCAAAGGTTAAAGGTTAAATCAATGGTCACATCTGCAGGGTTAGTGCCAACTTTGCATGATTTTGTAAATTATGATAATTTAATGCAAAGTTGGCATTTTTAATGGACTTTCAATGCAACTTTTAGAGCAACTTTGCATTAAAAGTGTCATTATTTACCGAATGAAACTTGATGACAACTGTCATAAACATTCATAAAGACTTCTGTATGTTCATGACAGGCGTTATGTCATGTTTATGACAGTGTCATGTCTGTCTTATTCACACCCCTTCAAATGCAGTGTTACCCATTTTTGTTTTATTTGGTACATATTTTTTGAATACATACCACGTTTCCTTGAAAAAAATGGCATCACAGTTTGTTACTTGCATCACTATTGTCATATTGAACATGTATAATTTACGTTTAACCTTATGAACCAGACAGCTGACATTGCTCCTGGTTGTTTAATCGCTGATCTTTTCTGTGAGTTTTGTCTCAGGGACTGGTTTTGCATTTCCTGCCTCGGGCCGTGTAAATTTCTTGCGTGTGTGTGTGAAAGAGGGGGAGAGAGAAACTCACCGTCAGGGTGCTGTAGGCGTGTCAGAAACATCATGTGTTATTAGTATCCTGCCTTCCATTTGCAGGAGCAGCAACACTCAGCATTTTTATTACGGGTGTGGCACGTGAAAGTATTATCTCGGTTGTAGGCACGTTGTCAACACACGCATGCATGGACTCGGCTGCCACATGTTTCAGGTGTTAATCACTGACAGTATCCTTTGAATTTTTCCGTTCTCTCAGGGCTTCTGACTCTAAAGTCAGCAGTAAAATTTCCGGCACCCACATTAAGCAGGATTAAAACTAGACCCAAGTTTATCAGCTCAAAGAGAAACTATATCGTGCCTGTTGTTGCTGAGGATAACGACCGTTCACGAAGATCAATATCTGTCAGCTGTCAAAGGAAATTTGAGATTTTCCTTCATTTTTCTGGAATTGCTGTATGTAAGGTGGGCAGAAACATGTTAAAATGCTCTAGTTTCTTTCTTTCAAACAATATATAAGGAGAACAACTTTTTTTATGATTCATTGCTCTCACCTGCAGACTAAAAAATATACAAAAATTGTATATCAAAAACACAATATTTAGTTTTTTCCAATTTTATTTTTCACTTTCTGTTTGCTTTATTTACCATTTTATTTATTTATTTTTATTTTTTTATGTTTCCGGACCAGCAGTGTGGCACTCAGGCCTCACCTTGACACTCAGAAAGCAATTCTAACAGCTTTGCTTTCACAAGCGGAGCATTGCGGTTTTGGCCATGATGCTGCACTGGAAACTTTATTAGAAATGACTTTGGGTTTATTTCAAATGTAAAGGTCATGGAGATTTAAAAAAAAAAAGAAGAAAGGAAAGGAAAAGGTGGGGAAAAGTTGTAAAGGGAAAGAATGAGATAGAGGTCTGATAGAAGTCTGCCTCTAGACCTGCAGAAAGAAAAATTTTTATAAAACTAAGAAACTACAACAAGAAGCAACATATGCATATATAGTAACAGTTATAACATCATTGGAAAGCACACGAACTGTGCCTCTTCTCATCACGTCTCTGCTCCCTGTTCAGCTCTCCTGACTCTCCATGGTGAAGTGGGCTGAGTCTGATGTCAGCCCCACCTCTTGTTGACCCCCCCGCCATGCCCACCATGGTTTCCAGGCTGCCGAAGTTCGGCTTCCGGCCCCGGTCCCAGACGGCTCCTGCAGCGGCGGCTCCGCCTGGCGGAGCTGCGGCCGCCACGGGCAGAACTCGCCTCACCAATGGATTCTACCACCACCCCGGACCGGCGGGCATCTCCGTGCCCCCGTCTTCTGCAAAGCAGAACGGATTCATCCGAGTGCCGTGTTCGTTTTCCGCAAAGTGGAGGAAGGAAAACGCAGCTGACGGTGACGAGATAATGGACGGAGAGGCTGAGTGCAAGAGAGGGAAAGATGGGAACGTCGTCCAGAATCGCAGCAACTCCCAGCTGTATTTCTACCAGCACGACGCCAGAAAACACACCACATCCACCGCAGCAAAAGGGCGTGGCCAGCTTACATCATACTCCTCATCATCATCATCCCCGTCTCCACAGTCCAGCCCCAGACCTCTTCCTGTTTCTAAAAATGGATCACGAGGTTCCAAACTGACTCCAAACTCTTCTGTACTGTCCAAGCAGAGCGTAAATACATGTCCAGGATCCAAAGCAGGGACAAAGGCGATCGCTTCTCTGAGACCGCCTCAGAGTTTTGTCCGCCTGGGTACAAGGCCCAGTTCGGGCCCTGCGTCTCGATCGGGTTCTCCGCTCCTTAAGAAGCCGGCAGCTAGCCGCTCCCATTCCAGCGACAACCTGGGTTGCGCCGCTTCCGCGCGGCTGACTGAAAGCGACCGATTCCGCTCCCGGAGCCTCACCCAGGTCCGACAGCAGGCCTCTCCCACCCTCACCCGGACCGCCGCCTCTCCCCACACATCCCGCCCCTTCTCCACCAACAGGGCCGCCCAACGGGTTCCCCCTGCCTCCGCCTCACAGGCTCCTCCTAGAGGCACCTTGTTGAAATCGCCTGTGAGCAGAGCCACTTCAGGCAGGGCAGTTGGCGGCGCCCCCTCCCAGCTGCCGCAGTCAGCCCTAAGGAAGCCCCTCTTACCGAGTCCGACCTCCAGGTCCAGCGGCATCAGCTACAAGCTGTCCCGCCCGTCCCTCGTCAAGCAGTCCAGACCCCTTCGAGCAAAAGGAACCAACGTTTGCAGAAGTGATCAGGAAGTAAACAGAGGACCAACGAGACGTAAGGACTCTGTGGAGACGCCTTCATCTACCGAAAACAGTCCAGGTTCACCTTCTTCTTTTATCCTTTTTTTTTTTTTTTTCTTAAAATCGATTGTCATTTTTAGATTTGAAGACTCTGATCTCATTCTGGTCTGGTTTCATCTCTGTATCTGATCTGCCTGCAGAAAACTCTCCAGATGCTCCGGAGATGGAGCAGCTTTCTGACGACCTTGCGTCCCAGGGAGTGGGATCGATTGTCGGTGAGACGCTTGAGGACATGTCCCTGTCCTCCACTTCCTCCCTGGACAGGAATGACATCAGCCAGGAATACATGGATGACTTTGACAACCTCGGTGAGACACTCTTTCTCTTTCTTACTTTATTCAATGTCACATGCTGTTTTTATTTTAATTATGTAAAGCACCTTGAAATGCCTTGCTGCTGAAATGTGCTATGCAAATGAAATTTGATTGATTGATTGATGTTTTGCTGTAAATATTAGCATAGAAGCTACATAACAAAGAAAATGCGTTGGTCGGTGATGCGTTTATGTGAATAATGTGGCATTACATGAAAAATCCTCTGTGTTCAAAATCAGAACTAGACTCTGTGTGACCGATCTCCGTTACGTTTTGCATTTTAATACGTTCTCTTCTTTTTTTTGTTGTTGTTGTCAGGAAACGGAGGAGTTGGCATCTTACTGTTTTCATCCAAAAACGAGGAGGATGACTCGGGACTCGACCAGTCATGCACCAGGCTGGATGACGACAAGGACGCGATTAGCACGGTCGCCAAGACAACAGGACTGTGCTTCCTGGATGATAGTCTGGACTGGACTTCCATCAGAGGTGATTTTTTTTTTTTAAAGTTGCTGTTAAGGTCAGCTAAATACTTTAACTATTCCAACTGAAAGAAAAGTTGTTTTTGTGTCCAGGTGATAAAGACGAGCACCGACTTAACCAACTTGCCCGTCGGAGAAAGTCAAGTCAGCCTGACTATCATGAACAGGTAACGGGTTTAAACCAGTTAGACAAAACTTTAAACAATACTTCTTTTCCTATTTTGTTTTGATTAAAATATATGGGTGAAAAATAGTCAAAAGGTGCTTAAACTCAGATTAACTATACTATTAGAGATCATCGGTCCATTAATCTATCTGGTCCACTTACTGAACCAGATCAATGTGACGGCTCCTGCAGAGGTTTTCCTGTCCTAAGATCCAAAACTTTTTTTTCTTTAGCTCTTTCCTCAAAGTAACCCAAAAATGTCAATTTTAAGGCCTCATATAAATTTAAATGTATTGATCCAAGCACACAAACCTGTAGTATTTCTAACTTCTTTGCTGATGAATGGCTGTGAGTTAACATTCTGGAGCAGAGGTTGCCAGATTGTTCAGCTTTATCTAATCCTGTTTCCACAGCTGTAAATTCAGAGTAGAGTTCTATACATCGAGTGTTTTTATCTAACTTTATCTTCTAAAAAAAACAACATAAATTGAAATTGCCTTACGCTTTTAGGTCATATTTCAAAATAACCTTTTATTTTAGCCATTATAAGATCCTAGAATTAAACTGTAATGTGTTTGTTTCCTCGCCGTTACCTGAGTACGCCTCAGCTTATTGGTTTACCTCGAAATTTATAAAAATGTTGAATTCCTGTTTGATGTCCAGGTCAAGATATCTTGACCCCAACTGAAGCCGTTTTCCTGAAATAAAGCATTACAAGTTGAAAATGTGCAGTGAGATAACTCAAGATCTTTCTCCAGATTTTCATCTAGGAAAAAAAACTTACGTATTCACATTATACAGCTCTGAATAATTAATCCAAAACAAACACGGCTTTTTGTTACTCTCTGTAGATGCTGCAGGTGCAGTTTGACCCCACCCAAAGCAAAGATAGGTGAACTCATCAGTTCATTGTTTGGAAGCTTAAACACTCCCATCAGCAAGCTGCGGCTTTGCAACTGTCCCACCAAGTTCATTGGACATCTGGACCGAAAATGCTTCATGTGGTTCCTGCTTTGAGTTCTTTTCAAACATGAGTGGAGCAGAATCACAGGAACAATCGTTTTCTGTTCACAAAAGCCTATTTCAGCAAACGTTTCAATTCTTAACCTGTAGAAATGATTTGTCTCAGAGCTGGACGTGACGTTGTCCCACACAGCTGTTAGCTTGTACTTAAGAAGTTCGGTGTGAGAGGAGATGTTGTGCGGCCTTAATGTGATGTAACAGCAATGGCAGAAAACCTTAGGGTAGTGATTCAGCTGGTGGTCGAACAAATGCTTTACATTTAAATTTTATTTCTACTCTAGCTCTGTTTAGTGCACCTTAGCCAAACTCTAGTTTGTGTGTCTAGAAAGTCCAGTTCATTTGCAGAGATGTGAATGCACAATTTAAACAATGATGCAGACCAAAAAAAAAGCAAACTCTGGTCCGCCTGAAAACCTAGGTCTCGGTTCGGTTGAAGTCAGCTGTGGCGCGGTTTGAATGCAAATATGGGTGTAGGCAGACAAGAGATCGCTTCAAAAGCAGGAAGCGATCTATAGCGCAGGGCATTGTAAAGCTACAACCAAAACAAACTCGAGAGTCTAAAGCCAGCGGGAGAAATGGCTTGTGGTCAAAACAATGAGGGTGTAATTGTCCACAGCAAGAAAATCAGGAACACTAGATTAGAATTTGCCACAAAGGTTTAGAAATAAGTCTCAAAAAGAAAAAAAAAAGAAAAAAAAGAAACATTTCGGTCAAATATTAAAAGACTGACGAGACAAAGATAGGACCTCACGCAATGCGATTGAGTGTTTTTGCAGAAAGAAATAATCTGCTCTTGGAGAAAAACTCACAAAAAAAAGAATAAAGAGCATTTCTAGAATATACCTTAGACTGTCGTCAGTTCAAATCGAAATCATCCTGAGGTTTTCCGTTTCGCAGGGTGGCTCCTCTCTGGACCTGTCCCCCTCTGACAGCTGTGGCTCTGGGGGGACCTACATGTGGGACGAGGAAGGTCTGGAGCCTCTGGGGGGCGTCACCACTACTGCTTCCATCCACACCAACAGCAACACCACCCACCACATCGGGAGCTTCGACTCGGACATCAACAGCATCGTAAGGAGTCTAGACCTCATCGTTTACTCAGCTGACAGTTATTTGTTCTTGCTGTAACCAGAGGGGGAGATCGGTTTATTACTCCTCACAAACAGCTAAAGGTTTCTAGCAAAATATTAGAGCTGTTCCAGACTCTAGGGGTTGGAACTGTACATATGTGGCAGCATAACTCCACAGTTCAGTCAGGGGAATGCATTTATAAGATTATTGGACTGATATTCCATATTTCCCCTGGAGATTGTTCCTTTGCAGGTGTATTTTCACAAAATCAATCCACTTTTAAGAACCCCCTCCCCCCTCCTGCCAATAAAGGACTTCTCTGCTTCACAGGACCCAGAAACCAGAAGCCAAATATGAAAATTTCATATCAGGCTGATGTTATTGCTTTAGATTTCACATAAGAACCATAATCTATTGAAGGTGCAGCTTGGATGGACCTTTAAGCATCAATAAAATTTGTAGCACTGTTTGAAAAAGTCTAAACAACGTTCTCTGGCGCCCTCTGATGTCCCCTTCTGCTAAGTACAACCCAACCAGATTCAGGTTTTTTTTTCTTATTCTTTTGCAGCATACAAAGCTAAGTTCTTACTGGTATACATTTTTTAAAATGTATTCAAAACACAATATCATTTCTGGAGGACCAGAACCTCTCAAACTTACATCTTTTTCCCTGATCAAATAAGCAGTTTGAGCAGATTAATGTCACAGCTGAGAAAATTAATCAGCTCTGCGTTTCGTCTAATTTCATAATTATTCACCCGACATTGACTCTTTGCTGCTTTTGCGGTTTCTGTGAGATAAGCATTTGGATCCGATAAACGAAGCGCGGAGGTTTCAGATAAGCTGAAGGAGGATCAGCAGGCTTAGGCCCGGGCTCCGACCTTCAGTTCAGTTCAGCCGGTGGACTCAGTGAGTGATGCAGAGAGGCTGTTAATGGGCCTGCTGTCTCAGTGTGTCCTCTGTGTTAATGAGCTGTGGCTCGCTCAGTGCTTGATCCTAACGAGCGCGGGCCGTTAACGATCTGAGGACTTTAACGAGCTCTCGGCTGAAGGCTGAAGTCTTTCTCCTGTTTGAATTTACACCTGTGTTTGTCTGTCGTCACCACCAGGAGTCAGTGTTGCTCTTCGGGGTTGTTCTCTTACCAATTTCTGGTTGAGTATGGGGGAGAAAAAAGCAAAACTGAATCTGAAACAATTTTTGAATTTCGAGACTTTGTTGCTAAGTTCATTTGCAGAAGATAACATTTAGAATTTTGTGAAAAACAGATGGCTTATTAAAACGATTTACATGATTTTTAATCATATGATGTCTTTGACATGCGGATTTTGTCCAACTCTCTTTCTCGTTTTGGGTTATAAGTCACTGATTGAACTTGGATGTATTCACAACTAATTCAAATTCCCAAAAAGTACAACTATACTATCTTTAAACTTGATCAGAAGTTCCCAAACTAACTCCAGTTTAGATGGCACAAAGGCATTAAAGAAGCATAAAAAAATAAGGAAGGGATCAAACTTCACACAATGAGATTTAAAAGAATTGTCTGTATGATAAGAAATTCTGGATTTTTCTAATCATAATTATCCAAATAAATCCTTCTGAAATTCCACACTTTTCTGGAAAACGATGTCGACATCAGAAAGAAAAAAAAAAACAAGAATTTTTCATGGAACCATTAAAAATGTGACGGAGAATACACCCGAGGTGATTTGTTTTTTTAAAAATCATCTTTAATGTCATTTTTAATGTCACAAATATCCGATAGACTGTAGCTGGAATGGACTCAAATAATGTCCAATATCAGTTTTCCTTGTTTTTCTTTTCTAAAACTTGATGTTTGATGCTTTCAGTCTATCCAAACATTTCCCTAAAGATGTACTTTTACACAGGATCTCTTAAACAACCTGGACTCTTGTGATCTGGGTGACGATGACCTCATGCTGGACGTAGATTTCCCAGAGGACTCCTCGCTGCATAGCGGTATGTTTATGTAGAGTCCGATAAAGAAACACGTTTGCTGCTGTCCTCTCTGAGGAAGAGAATCCTCATGAGGATGTGTAAGGACATTTGGTGTCACTTCCTGCTTTGCATCTGCTGAAAATGACCTTGAGAAACTGAACCTTGCAGATGGAGAGGGGCTGTCCAGCATGGCTCAGTGGAGAAGAAGACAGCTCTGTTGGGGAACGCAGGACAACGACATGGAGAGGTGAGAAGACAACTGGTTTATTATCTAAGGCTGTTTATAGTTAAATCAAACCATCTTACGATTTCTAGCATATGATAGAGCTACAGTAGTGGTGCATTCAGGAAAAATGATCCCTTTATGAGTTTTCCTCCCACTGGCAGATGTGTCTCTGTTGCAATTATAGCTCCGAATTGCGAAAGTAAATTTTCTTAATTGAATCGAGTCCAATTTTGGGGGCGGGGGTGGAAAAATGTTTTTCAGTAAAAGGTTTTTGTGCTAGGATGAAGTTGTTTTCCAAATTGATTTCACAAAACAGGAGTGGAAAACCTTTTTTCTTGCATCATACAAGTCATGTGACCAACCACCTGGATGTTGTACTAGTTGTAGGAGGAGGATGGCATTTAATGACTTATCGCATGATAAGGGTTCAACATTTGCAGAATATCAACAGTGTTATTCATTTCTGATTGTAATGAAAATGCAGCTAATTTCACTTTGACTGAAATTGATGGTGGGAGCTGGCCTTGCAGGGGCAGTAGCCCAGGGCTCCAGTTGTTGGGGGCATCAAAAACTTTTTATTTTCTTGTAAGTGAATGAGCGTTTTGAAATAATTTAATTTTGTATAAAACTCATGGTGGTTGTATTATTTTAGGATTTTTATGAGTATAAACAATATTCTAGTAAAACCAGTTCTTTGTACAGAACATTACTATTTATTGTCAAGAGGAAGTATTAAACTTACAATGCATCAGTTCATATCTGCTGACGTAAAGGGCTACCTGTTAACAAACTGTAATTTGCATTAGAAAAATTATTGTTTCTTAGTTTACTGGGCACCAAAACAGGCTCCAGCCCAGGGCGCCACATCTGGCCGTGGGTGGGTGGGAGGATGAGGGAAGGTGTTTTCAGATGAGGCAGAAAAATGGCAGAACTTTCTGGAAGATGTGGAGATTTAACCTCTTTTTTTCTGTGGATGGGGAAAAAATAGGAAAATCTTACAGCGCACAGCTTGATGAGGTGAACTCTGCTCATGTTTAAATATTCTCAGTATGTGAAGGCTGCTTGAGCTTTCAGCACATCGACACCACTGGTTAGACTCGAGGCCAATTTCCACCTTTGGAGCGCTTTCAGAGCCGTATAAACACCACTACAGATATCTAAGGCTTCTGCAGACCTTGACGATGAGTTAAGAAGTCGATGTGGGTGGATTTTTTTTTTTAAACTGAATTCATGCTGGGAATCTTAATTTTTTTGTGTGTTTTTTTTTTTTTTTTTTACTTCTCTAACTCTGAATCTGTCATATGGTCGGTCCACAGTGATATCCAGTGCTACAAACTCTCTCAGGACCCTGAGACAAAGGAGGATAAAATCAGGTAGCGTGCTCTGCCAGTCTTTCTTTCCTCCATCCTCTTAAAATCACAGCTTCCCTTTGCATTTTCTGCCTGCTTCTGTAAACATTGGTTAAAACTCTGCAGGTCGGCCTGTTGCTCTCCAGCTCCTCAGGCTCTGGGTCTGGATGTGGAGGAACTCGCTGAGGACTGCTCTGCAGTCCGGTCACAGCTGGAGTTCCTGCAGAGGTTGCTGCTGCAGGTGAAAGGGAACGCTCTTCCTCACCAACAGTTTGTCTAAACAGACGTGAAACTTAGAAGTCTGCAGCAAACGTCAGATCATCCATTGTTTATTTTCCAAGCATGGTTTAAAAAAACTTTACATTTGGCTGCTGGAGCCTTGATGGCAGGCTCCAGAAGAAATTGAGAGTTTATATATTAAATATGAGTCATCAAAATATTGAATGAATCAAGACATCTATAAGCCTAATCTTGTTTCTAATTTAACCATGTCTTTATGTATTAAATATGTTTATTTCCACTCTTTTTTTCTTTCTTTTTTTTTTTTTCTTCTTTAGGAGGAGGATTTGGACGACGACACTCTGACCACAGACACACTAAGTCCAGAAACAAACGACTTGTCTCACAGTTCAGACTCGCAGGTCAGCAAGTTCAGCCTTGTTAGTCTTCTGTGTTAGCCTACATTTCCCATAATCCCTCGGCTCAACATTCCACCTGTCTGTAGGTGGAGGCGCTCCTTCAGGAGGTGCAGCAGCTCCGGGAGGAACTGAGGAGCCGAGACCGGACCATCGCACAGCTAACCATGCAACTGGTGAGTTTGATGCTGCTGCAGCTTCAGTTTTCTCAGTTTTAGTTAAAAAAAAGGGATTAAAAAAAGCCCGTCACAGCCTTGAGAACTTTAGACATTAATAAATATTAAATATTTTAGTCACTGTCTACTTGTGTACGACTGAAGATTGTGTGCGTGTGCAGACTGTTCCCACGCTGACCACCAGGTGTCGCTGTCAGGAGGCGTCTGGAAGGATGGAGCAGCAAACGCAGACAAGTGTGACAAAGAGCGAGTGTGTGGCCTCGCAGACACCGTGGAGAGAACACACTGTGAGAACACACACTGACACACATGCACACACACATACTTGAACACTTTCATTATGAATTAAATCGAGGCTGATCCACAAACAGAACCTATAATTTAGAAATTTTCTTGCCGTCGGTTGCACCATCTCCGACTCTGATTCATGAATTTCTGATTGTATTTCTTTTTTTTTTTTTTTTTTTTTACAAACTGTGCAGGCAGAAAGCGGCTTTTATTCTCCTCACTCTGAAATCTCACTTCCATTACCTGCGGCTATTTTTACTCCACGTTCTTTTTTGTTCCTCGTTTCACTTATTAGCTTTAAATCCTTTTATTTAAGGGGAAACTTTCTGAGAGGGCTACCTTCTTTTTTTTTTTTTTTCTCCTCGTCCCTCATCTATCCTGTCGTCTTTTCTCCATGTGGAGTATCAGCATCTTCTCCATCTCTCTTTGTCCCCGTCTCCGTCTCAGGTGTTTCCTCCTGTCCCTTTCCTCTCTCCACCCTGGCAGTATCAGCGCTCCAGGCCTATCAGGGGGAGGCCCAAGCCAAGCATCCCCTCCCACCTTGCTAGAAAGAGTGAGTCACAAAACTGTCAAGACTCCTTCACCAGACGTTCACTAATTAGCCTTTACTGTTTTAAAAATGAACAGAAAATTTTGAAAAACTACTCATGAATGCAACAGTTTTGACAGAAATAGCCGAATCTACTTGGAGGAAGTTCTTGCTATCGCTTTCAAACCTTTGAAGCTCCTGTCTGAGCAGGATGCAGTTCAGGTTTGCCTGAACCGATCCATTGATGTTCTAGGATTAATCTGCTCTACCGGCTCCGTCTCTGAATCATCTGTTCGAAACACATTTCCCCCCAAATCAAAGAGATTCTCCTAACTCACCCATTGGGATATTTATCAGCAAGCCTGACTGCAAACTGACCTCAGACATGAGTTTACTGAAATTCAGCTTTCTCAATGCTTTCCATCCAGGTTTCCTTCCAAGCAGCCAGGGCTTCTGTGCCCTCCTGATCAATAGTTCTCCAAGGCTTTTTGAAGGTATTTCAAAGTACGTTTGCACATTTTGTTCCTCAATAACTCGACGCGACTAAACGAGTTGAGGTTACATCCCCAAACAAATGAGCATGTCTTCCAAGTAAAGGAAACCTTGTCAAGACCCAGGAGAGAAGCGTCAACGTTTGGAGTTTTCACCTCTTTGGAAATCCCCTCGTTGCAGCTAAGATCCTTCTTTTTCTCTGTCATCTATGACAATTTGCAGAGATTTGACAAGAGAAGTAGGATTCAGTTTTGACCTCCGTGACATTCGGCTCAAAACAATTTCTCTGAAAATTCGGTTTACACTAAATTGTCCTTGTCAACAAAACCCCGGCTCATTAAGTGCCTGAATGAGAAATAGAAGGCTTAACAAACAAAGAACATACTCTTCTGAAAATGGACAAATCCTAGACTGAGAGTGAATGAAAAATGAAAGTGCAAATAAACTGAAAGACCTTCAGAAATTCTGGGAGGATTGTTGGTCCCGACCTCTTTAACAAAGGAAATCTTCCTTGTGCTTTAAACTGCAATGAAAACTGACTATTTTTAGCTTTTTTTCCCTCTAACCTTTCCTCCTCCTCTCCTCTCTGTGTCTCTTCTCCATGCTTTCGCTCAGGAGTGGAAAATCTTGTGCTTTACTTCAGTGACAAAGCTTGGTACGGTAGCAACTTTCCTTTGTCTTGCAGTCAAACCTTCTCCGTCTCCTCATTTTCAGTTTTCTCCCCTCCATTTTCCCACTGTGATTCCCACAAAGCAAGCTATCTGTGAGGACTGTGTAATCTGAGCTGGTGCTGTAAATCACAACTGGAGAAAGTTAGTCACACTCCGAACTGATGTAGTCGTTGATGGTAAAATACAGATTAACGTTCATTGATAATACTGCCACCTGGAGGCCAGTTGCTGAGCAGCTGAAGATTGTGGAAATTGTAGTTTAACACCAGAGTGTCTGCGCATCCTTTAAAATTCTTAAATTTATGTCTCTAAAATTAAAGCCTTAAATTTATTAAGAAAATGTAAGTTGGCCTTGTTTACGGTTTGTTGTGGTGGGACTATTTAATGTTGCAAGTAAACATCGTCATTGCTTTGCAGATGAGGTTCCCGGTTACTAGCTGGTATTATATCCTTGCTAAAGAGCTAGCTTTCCAGCTTTTCTGACTGCATCATGGGATCCAAGCTGAGTTCACAGGTTTTGCTATGCCTCACTGTAATACACAATTTCTCAGCCATCCAATATATTTATTTTTTTTTTCTGTATTGAATTTCAAAAGGTCTTAAAAGGACTTATAGTTGCTGAAAGCTGCAGATAACACATGGTTGTCTCTCTGCAAATGATTGCTTCACATCAGACAAAACCCTTAAGTCCTCTCAAGCTGCTGTGCAGATTAATTTAAATATTGTGGGCATTTCAGCCGTTTCTCAGAAAGCTCTGAGTTTTTGTTTCAAAGCGTTTCTGAGAAGGCAATCGTGTCAACCCCTTGAGCTGATCGAAGCGTTAACAACATAGGAACTGGCTAAGGCGGTCTTATCCACCTCTGTAAAGTAATATTGCAGCAGTTCGGAAATCCCAAACCTTCTCAAGAAACCCAACTCCGGCACTCGCACACCATCTGTTCTCAGATAACCCAACTTTTATCATTTGAATTTTAATACCACTACTTCTATTTTCTGACTTGAACAAATCCATTGCCCCATTATTCCAAGCTCAGACTTAGGAGTAGGAATGCATATCTTTGGGATCGATCTTGAAGGGTGGTCCTCAAGAGGATGAATTCTTTTCCGATGGAAGTTTAGCAACAATAGAACAAACTTTAGTCTCGTCCATGTCAAGATAAAACAAGTTGTCAGGATGATCCCGTTTCCTGTCCATCCGTCAAAGTCCAAAAGGGCTCCAATCAATGAAATTACACTCCAAGTATGAGAGCGAAGAATTCACACAGTCAGGATAAGTGGTCTCATTACAACAAGACTATGGATCTTTCCACTTTGCCTGTCTAAGGGTGCATTGACCGGCCCTCTGTTCCTGGATTTGAGTATCTCTGCTCTGCAGCTCGTCTTGTCAGCGGTCCCAAGTTAGGCTGAACATGCAAACACTCCAGTGAGTTCCAGGTCTGCTCTCCTGTTGGTTCAAACCGGATCAAACCAACCGGTTTGAACTAAGGTTCAGCTGACATACGAATGTCCTCCCGTTTGGTTCTCTAATGAAAAACAGATGAGTTCATGGTCTACTCTAATGAAGCATTGCAAATTAGTATGAGACGTTCCAGAAGCGTTCCTCTTTCATCCAGACATAACTTGGCAATTCTTAGTGGTGCAGTCACACTTGCTTTTGGAAAGAAGACGCGTTATCCTTCAACTCTTCCAATAACTCTTCCTTTTCTAACTGTCCTGTCATGAACTTCAACGTTTAACATGCTGACTGCATTGTGTCGAGTCTGAGATGGAGTTTCTGAGCTTTTGTCTTTTCTCTGAGCTAAACTGAGATTTAAGTTATTGAACTTCTCACCCTTGTAAGGTAAAAATAAGCACCTTATCCTTCCAACAGGCATTTTATTCACAGTAAAACCCAGCCTGTCTCGGTTGCTCTTTGTCCCGTGTCACTGTTGACCAAAGAAGCCCGTAGCAGTACATGCAGTAATTGCCCAATAATCAGCCTTATTCACTTCATTTGTGAGTGCCCTGTGTTTCTCCTCATCTGCGTGTTAACCATATTTCTGCAGAGCTCCATTACAGTCCTAATAATTTCCAGGGTAATTGAGGAGTTTGACAGCAGCTCGTTGCCTGCAGCTCAGCTCGACAAGCTCATGTTTACCCATTATTGTAACGATTCTAATTGTTGATTTTAGTGATATGATGCGATGTGGCGAGATATTATAGCCCTGATGGGCCCCAGGGGGGCTCATAAGAGGGCAGTTTGGGAGGTTCAGCACTTTATGTTAGTATCTCCTCAGAACACTTAGAGGGTTGGAAAGGGTTGGCAGCAGAAAGAGAAGAAAGAAAATAAGAGAAAATAGGAGAGTGCTCTTCATTTGTCATCACCATTCTCTGTAAGGTATCTCGTCATTTCTGTGAATTTTCTTGTGATTTTGAGTTTACATTCTGTCCTTTTTATTCACTCTGGCTGCTCATGCATGTTTTATGAGGTTGGATTGAAACGTCTCAGTCGGAAATGCGGATACCAACAGGCTGCAGTTCCTTTTCTAGCCACCAGATGTCGGTGTTTACCAGTTAATGTTTAGTTTCTTACCCTGAACTGCTGATATCATCCAGGAGTTTGTTTGTTTTTTCCAGCAAATATGTCTAAACTGTGTTTCTCCAAAATATGTCTTCATAACTACTTTAGACTGAAATTACATAACTGAAAACCACAGTTTTCTCTAATTTTCCACTACAAACTTTTGGAAAGTCTGGAAAGGTTGAAAGGTTGTTTTTTTCCCCCCAAATTATTGACATATATCTGTCTGTCTAAATGCCCATTCCTTAAACAAATTTAAACATCAGAAGTGGATAAAAGGTTAGAAAGCTGGAAATGTAATCAGCTTTGTCTTCGTTTTCCAATTTTTAGATAATAAACAGTTTGAGGATTCACCGACGGCAATCAATCATGAATATATTATAGTGTGAAAGTAAAAATGGATTTCTTAAAGTAAAGTGACTAAAGTAGAGGACACACATCACTAGTTAAGCAAGATATTACGGCTGGACGATATTCCTGAAAACTGTATCGCCACATAAGAATTTCATATCAGTCTATTGATAATTATTGATCAGCTTTTTAACTGACTAAAAGTGTGACCTTTCTTCTTTTAGTCACAATTTTCACTCCATGCTGTTTTTATTATTATTATTATTATTATTAAGCTGTTATGAGGCACAGTGGCAAAACCTGAAACTGCTGCTGCGCATGTTACTCAACAAGTTGTCGTTGGGTAACCACAGAGCGAGAGAGTGAGCTGATGCTCACCGTGAGAGGTTGAGGAGATAAAGACTTTCCTCTGCCTACATTTCCCAGAATGCTGTGAGGCTCTGGATCGGAGTTCGATGAATATTCTATATGTTGAACCTTTTATCAGTCGTACTATCTGTTGCTGTCGATCATGTTTCTATTATTTTATATATTGTTATTGATTTATTGCCCCGCCCCATAAGACATAAAACAAACATTTCCCCCGAAACGATGCACGAACGTACAGAAAATAGGTAAAGTTAGCCTGATAATTCAGTCGCAGCAGGGTACACGCTTTTGTTACTATCATCAGTTAAAGCTGTGCTCAGTTCGGCAAAAACACTTACAGGTGAAAACGGCTTGTTTCTGTTCTGAGCTCTCCGAAAAATGACATCACGCACGAATGTGATCATTTTAAACAGCTTTTTTTTTTTTTTTCAATGATTTTCGTGACAGCTTGACACAAGTCCCCTAGCTCTGAACAACAAGCACTTAAGTCATTTGCTTTTCCACTCAATAACCACAGAGAGGGCTGCCATGAGCTGTGAGAGGAAAAGTAATCAGCAACTACAACAGGAAGCAAGCAAAACCAACAAGTAAATTTAAATAACGTTGTAACGGTGTTGTAATCAAGCCGTATACACACACACACACACACACACACAAACAGATGAAAGCGAACACGCAGATGAATCGAAGCGGTTTGACTCTCGGATCAAAGTGTGGATGTGTGAAACGATTGTCCACCTGACAGAACAGCTCGCTCCGTCTCTTCTCAGCTCCAACACCTGATAAATTATGCAACAAAGAGCTGGAGGTTTATGTTGTTGCAAAACCTGTCCAGAACCAAGCTTTTATGTTAGTCGAAAATCAGAGCCAGGTGTGTGTCCGTTAGCTGATGAAGACCTAAAATGTGTTTTTTTTTTTGTTTGTTTGTTTGTTGTTTGTTTTCAGTCACAGGTACTTCACTCCTCCCATCAGGAAGACCAGGAACCACTGACAAACCAAGCGCCGCCTTCAGGTAACCCCGCCCACGCTGAAATGCCTCCTGATGGTCTCCCCCCATCCTTTAAACCAATCGCCGCCACCTGCACAACCCCAACAAGAGCGACGGACGATGGAAACCCACAGAGGAAGCCGGGGAGGGAGGAAGAAGAGACGGAAAGGAGAGGGACCGGTTCCAGATCCCTGATGCCTCTGCACCCTTCCAAGCTCCGCCTTTTCCTGTCTCATGCCGCCAACGGCTCCGCCCCGGCGTCCCCGAAGGCGAGGCCGTCGGAGCAGCTGTTGGATCGTGTCAACTCTCCGGGGCTGAAGGCGAAAGCCTTCGGCTCCGGATCGTCGCGTCTCCCCAAACCAAAGAGCTACTGAGGCGGCGAGCAATCAAACACGCCGACTGATTGACCGTACCCGTCCTGAATCCTAATATTGATATTCTGAGCTCAGATTAAACAAAAAAAGCACTACATTAGGAAGACTGATACCACCTGGATCTCGGAAGACGTCACGGATAAAAACTATGGATTTGTGCCTTTGATTTGGAAGACGCCGTCGTCTCACTGCGGATCGCTGGAACCGAACGTCATTTAAAGTCTAACCTTAGATGTTTCACATGCTGCTGCTGCTGCTTACATTTTAATCTTTATTGGTCCTCTGATGAGTTTCAGACTGACTGCGCCCAGCCTCTGTGAGAGGAAAAGTGTTAGCGTTAATTTAAATGAAGTCTCCGACTTGAAACCCGGCCTTCTTTGCATTCCATCGAAAGCACTCACTGTATCCCTGGATAACACTGGAGTTCTTGATCTGCAAACCGATATCTAATATCTTAAGTTCACCTTCAGCAACACACCCTCTCTGCTTTTTTAACCGCTGGTCCAGTTTTTTCTCCCTTTCCACAGCCACAGAAGAGACGGAACCCTTCTTCCTTCTGCCCGCTGTCTATCATCTCTTCGTTCAGACAACCTTGACATGAGGAAATACTTTTTCTTCTGAAGTTTTTGAGCCTCGAACTTTCTTCTTCTTCTTCTTCTTCTTGGTTAAATCCCCAGCTTCTCACAGGGAAAACATCCTTCCTAAAGGAAGAATTTGGATTTGTCTAGCTGTTGCTTTAAGTAAGATCTTCTTCCAAACTATTTGTTTAAGCTGCACTGCAAAAACACAAAATCTTACCAAGTCTTTTTTCTTTGTATGGTTTCTAGGGCAAATCTCTTGGCTATTTTTAATTTCAAGTGTATTATCTTAAAAGTAACTTTTAATAGCTTCTTTTTAAGTGTATACTTAACGTTGATGGAAAAATACTACTTCCATTGGCAGATCTTCAAACTTAAAAATGAGTGAAAAAAATCTTCCAATAGAACTAGTTTTTTTTTTTTTTATTAATATCAAGGAAGTATTGACTTAAAACAAGCTGCTGTCTTTCTGAAGGTCTTATTTTAGCCGAGCTAAGATATTTGCACTAGAAACTGGACAAAAATACTTGATATTTAATGTTTTTTTTGCTGTGTGGAGATAGTTTTTTTCTCTTTCGCTTTAGAACGCCATTCTGGGATCTTTTTCTCTCTCGCACTATGGCCGTTCTGTGACATTTCTATTAAAGTATTTGTTCTCAATCCTTCTCCAAGCAATGTTTGATCCAAGCTCTGAACTGAAGGATCTAAATCCTTACAGGAGTTATCTTATGGTTAACATTCAGCAGAGGAGCTGCCGTTTGTTTCACCATCTTTTTTTTTTGTTCCTCAAACGAATCCTGACATTTGGGCCTCGTTTTGCCGTCCGAAACAGCTTTCAGCCGGAATGTCACATTTCCACGGCGCCCGATCTGAAACCGGGACACGTTTCCAGAACCGTTCCTAACATTTTGCTAAGTCGAGGAGTTATTCACTCGCCTGGATTCCTTCAGGAAGTTTGAACCCAGTGACATTTTCGCTCCGCCGATGCCTCAAACCCACCAGTAAGATCCTGTGACATCTGTATCGGCGAATATCTGTCAGCTCTGCCTGCTTTCACATTAAACGGCTCTGGAATAAAATATGCAACACCGTTAGGAAAAAAAAAACAAACGGACACAGAAATATGCAAACTGGCTTCGCTTCAACGCAACGACTCTAAGTCACAGATGCTGGTGAGTTTTCAGGAAAGCGATGATTTTTTTTATATACGACTGGATGATTCCATCGTTTAGCTTAAAGCTTTAATGAGAAAAAGAAAGTTTCTGGGTTTTTGACTGGTGGGAATAAATGAAACTAATTAGATGTCATTCTCTGAGATCATAAACTCCTAAAATCTGATGCTTTTCATTTTCTGTGGAAAAAAAGGTTTGTTTTAGTCAAATTCTTTTTTTTGTTTGTTTGTTTGTTTTGTCTTTGACCTTTTAAACATCCAGCTCACCACAGAAAATACAAGTTTTTAATGTTTTCTCTGAAAACTAAAAAGCTCTCCCTTTCATAAATACAGTAAAAGTTGATAAAGAGTAAACTTTTCTCTAAAGAATCTGAAATCAGTGAAGGATGATTCTGTCGGGAGTGAAATAATTGATCCCGATGCCAAAAAATAGCATTAATAATAAATAAATGCAGGAGCCATTGCATCCATAGAATAAATGCAAAATAATTTGGTTCTGTTTTAGATTTTTAAGCATGAGCGAGAATCTTCAACTTGGATTCCTAATTTCAGCATTTTTATCAAATATATTAATATTGCACTTAGGTTTACAAGAGTCTGTTTGAGTTAATTTAGCTACGCAAAGCTAGCGCTGACTGTAGCACACCTGTTTTCAAAGACGGCTGTCGCAAAGCCAAAAATATTTTAATTTTTAAGTACGTGATATAGAAATTCAAACAAAACTCAGTCAGCATGAAGAGCGATCGACAGTTTGGATCTCATCCGGTCAAACTTTGTGTACGTTTCTACAGAATGAAGAGAGGATAAATGTTTAAGTCAACTGCATCTCTGAGTTTTAGCATTGACATCGACATTGAAACCACCTCTATTATACATATGATCGTGTTTTCAGAACAGGAAGCATTGATAAAACAAAAAGCTGGCGCGTTTTGTCATATTTCATCAAACCAACAGAGATCCAGTTGTGCGTTTTTTTATTTTCTTCCTCTTGTCGTTTTGTTTCCAGGCTAAACACAGATGTTTATGGCGGAGTGCTCACCTGCCTCGTGACTCTCTGACCGCCTCTCTCGTCCTCCTCCCTCCCTCGCACCTCGCCCGCTGTATTAGTATTATTATTATTTTTTTTCTTTTTAGTACCAGCTGTTAGTCCAGTAGTGGAACGGCATCTTCTGCCCAGGTGTAGCAGTTATGGCTTGTTGCCATGGCAGCGCAGATCCGCAGCAGCATCCGTGTGGAATTGCAGCACATCCTCGTGTTTCTTTTGTTGTTCCCTGTTAAATGAATCATCACACATACACGGTTAAAACCCGCGGGTGTTTGGGCGGGTTGCTTATTTTTTTTTTTTTCTCCCCAAATTCCATCTTCCACTGGATTGGAAAAATACACATCAAAGTAAATGCACACCAAAGTTTTTCAGTTCCAAAATGTTTTGTCTGATTTTTATTTTATTTTTTTCTTGAAAATGCTATAGAAAACAAGGAGATCCTTGTTAAAAGTTTCTACATTTCATTCCACTTTCCGGGTGTTCAGGCTCCACCTGCGCCCTTCTGACCTTGGTACGCTTTGTCGTTAAAGCGGGGGAAGGTTCGGACATGCGGCTGCTGCTAATGAGTTCTTATCTGAAGCTCAGAGAGCACAGGCAGGATTTCGGGAGTGATAAAAAAAAAAAAAAAAAAAAAAAAAAAACGCAAGCAGATTAACAGTTTCTTAGCGAAGGCTTACACTGGATTAGGCAGGTGAATATTCACACAAGCTGTGACGACTGAGAGCTGGATTAAACCTGAAGGTCCTTTCATCTTAGGGAGATTCCTTCACGATGAGGAGTTGCCTCATCGGCGGTGTCCAGCCAAACACGGCCAAGCTGCTCGCCACCAACGCTCTGCTGTTTTTAAAAACGATTTCAGCTTCTGTAATTTATTTATTTATTTATTTATCTATTTTTTTTTTTTCCCTGAACTTTTTGGGAAAAGTCTGGAAATTTGCGTGAGCGTGAACTCAGACAATCAAACCTGACAAGGTAAACATTTTGCACACAAACATAAAGTATTCGACCCTTGGAAAAACTGACGTCCTGAATATTTAGTCGTCCAACCAATAATTGATTAACTCTTTTTCCTTTCCATTGAATCGACTTAGTGAAATCAACCGTAACTTATAAAATCTTTTGTCATTTGTCCTTTTTTTTAAATGATTTCTACAATAAAATGTTGAAATCATGGTGATGTTGTTGGGTGTTGACAATAACTGAACCTCCTGAGGGAAAAACGTCAGTTTCTTGTTGTTTTCCATCTTGTCCCAAACTCTTCAACTCTCCTTAGTTTATCCTCAACCAATTTCACCGCTCTTTACTTGAAAATGTTTTCTTTGCTTCATCTTTTATGGTTGTAAATTGACTGAAGACTTTATATATTAAGCTGAATACATTAAATTTCTTTGTGTGGTACGAGTTTTATTTTTGTTGTTTTTTTGGGGGGTTTTTTTTTTACCAGACACATCTCTGAGCACCAACGTTTTGTGACGTATGTCCTACATATTTGTCCCTAATAATTTATTAAAACAAGTGTCTTGATTTCATCTCCGTTCGAAACCCAGACATTTTGACAGCAAAACGTCAAATCTTTTTTGTGTGTGTGTGTGAACTTTCACTAAAAATGCTGCTGATCAACAAACATCCCAAGTGTAGATAAACTGGCGAAACCTGGAAATCGCTTCCTTGTCCCTCTTCCTCTGACAGCTTGGAAATGTTTGTCTTTGTCCTGTTTTCACACTCTGGACATCTCAAATCAGAACCTGGGGTAGATTTCACTCTTTAATCTTCACATTTTCCAAATAAACTGGAGGAACTAAGAAATAAAAGAAATAAAAAGGCTCTCTGCCTGACGGAGTTCTCCGGATGTGTCGGTGTTGTGCGGGTTTCTAGAATAAGCTTACATTGCAGGTGAACGCATGTCTGTATATTTCACTGTAAATTATTAACGGAAGTTCAACATGTTAATGTGCGTTATGTGTATCCATGATATTAACTGCATTGTGTGTGTTTTTTGTTTTGTTTTCTGCTGTAATCCCTCTGTGGGAATGCTTTAGTTTGGATAACTTGAAGGAAAAGCATCCAGCCATTTCATGTCACTTTATTTTTTTTTATTTTTTTGGTGCAATATCTGCTGCAGTGTTTTTGCTTTTTGCTTTTGCTTCACTGTAATATTCATTATGTCTGAATGATGAGCTTGTAAAAAATCTAAAAAAAAACAACTAAGAAAGCACTTTATTTAACATGAGGCAACACTGGACTTGTCCAAACTGCTCTATTATTTAACTTTGTGTGTTGTCAAATAAATACTGCGTTCATGTCGCACAGTAATAATGATTTCACTCTTGAACATTTTTGTTTCATTTTACTTTCATTATTTAAGCTTTACACCTGTAATTCCATAGCTGCGAAACAAGATTACAGATGAAGATACAAATATCCACTTTTTTTTCAGTTTATTTGTATAATTATAGGTGATTTGCTCATTTTACTCTTGTCAGAGATTAACTGAAATTTGTTGAAAACTCATTTTAATGTAAATCCATATATTTATTTCAGATTAATAATATTAAAACAGGCGACATTTTCTATTTAAACTGAGGCACGTGATAAATTTTGCACAGTTGTTTTGTCCTCGGTTTGTAAAGTCTGACTTGTTGAAGGTTAGTTTGGAACAGAGTCAAAGTGCTCAAACTTTGGGAGACTTTCGTTGGTCTTGAGTTTTTTTCTCTGGTTTCCCACTGGACCTGAATGCAGCATTAAAGCTTTCCTGTTGGTACTGCTGTTTGAAGCTTCGGTCAGACTCTGTGCCTCTGAACAGTTGTAGTTTAACACTCTGGGTACTATGGATGTTCTGTGAGTTTGCAAATGTTCTCTGTTCACCGTAAACCAAATCAAACACAAGTGATAGTTTAAAAGAAAAAAGCTTGTATTCCTGTTTTATTTGGTCATCTCACTCCTCTGCCTCTCATCACTGATTATGGTTCTCTTCTGTCACTGGCTGAGGCGATTTGAATGCTGCTGAAATAAAGACTCACAAAAATCAAAGCTTGTCCATCTCATTCATCTCAATGGGTAATCATGAATCAATAAAAGCAAACTGTACCACAGCCAACCACCAGGGGGCAACATGAAGTCCTCAACTCGATGATTGTATGGGGTCAAGTCCACAAGGGTTTTTACTGCATCTTTACAGAAATGTTTAGTTTAATATATATAAAGTAAAAGATGAGAGAAAGTAACTGAGTGAATGCCAGCAGACTTGGAGAATAACCTGAAGACATTAAGGAGCATTACTGGTGTTTGATTGGTGGCAGTATCGCTCAGTTCTCTATGTGTAGTTAGCATTTTGGTAGCCGGTGATGCTAATGTCAAACTTAAGTTTATCCCACTAAACATTTGGCCCCCAATCAGTGTTATTTGTATCTATAGTTGAAGTTATCAATAAGCACCCAGAAGGTAGATAAAATAAAACTCAAATATTTTGCTTTTGTTGATGGAACAATTTCCTTCTTCAACTGCTAATTTCTTTTCAGTCTTATTTTAATTTCTATTCCTACACAGCGTATCCCCGAAAAAAGCAGAGGGTTCTTTCTGTATTAGGAAAAATTTGAAGATAATACAGTGATTTATTTATTTTTTTTTAATTAAAGTGCATATTTCATTATTTCTGCAATGTTTCCAATATGATTGGATCGGGGGTCATGATGGCTGATTTCCAACCCATGAAAGTCAAGAACATGTAAAAAAGCAACTAAAGAAACTGAGCTCAAGGGAGCGCAGAGTTGAAACAAATATGACTTTGCAAACAAATTCTGCTGTTGAGCACCAACACATAACGCATTGTTAAAATATTGTGTCACTTCATGCAAACTCTTGGCCCCAAAGTGATAAGTGAAAATACTCAACCATTCCATAGTTCACTTTGCTCAGACACTGAGGAAAGCATGGGTAAAAAATGCTGGGACAAACACACACAGGAAGCTGAAAACAGTTGAAACAAACGGATGCGGAAAATAACAAATGGTAAAGCTGGCTGTCAGACATTGTGCTTCTATGTTTTGCTGTTTTTGCTCTAGCTGCAGAGAAGTAAATGCCCCCTAACCGGTTCATTGTTTCTCTCTGCTTCCGTCGGCGAGGCTTTGAAATAAACTGAATGAAGCACGAAAAACAGTGATGAACTGTTTGTATCTCTGCTGCAGAGCTGAGAAGCAATATTTAACTTCCAGTCAGGTTCCTCCGGAGCAGAGCAGAGTGGATGCAGGTAAAAGTGGGGAGGCTTCTCTCCTCGTTATTTTCCCACACAGTTGGATTTTTTCCACCCAGCCAGTTCCTGCCGCTGAAGATTACAACCTCAAAAAGACAAGACAGATCCTGAGGATCGCACATGCAACAGGCTCTTCTAAGACCAAGGTCAAAGGTCAGCACAAAAGCAAAGACGCCTTCTGACTGGCTTTTTAAAATTTTAACTCAGACGCTGCTGTCTAACTTGTTACAATAGCTGGAATGATAAGGGCCTATGGCTTTGAGGCAAATCATTTTCAAAGCTTGCCCTCACTTTAAGTTTCACCTGACCCATCAATCGTAATTTTAACAGAAGATTTTATTTTTTATTTTTTTGAAGATCATCTGGTTCTGTTGGTTTTGAAGCTAGAGAAAAAGCATCTATTTTAGGAGTAAGGCAAGACGGAGTCCTATGGTACTCCTTTGATGTGGTAGCAATTAAATAAAATCGAAAAACGAAACTCAGAAGTTGCATCTTTGGTCCAGATTCCAACCCTCACCTGCTGACATTCGAATTATGAGAGACATACGTGTTCTTCATTGCACAGAGAACTGGGACACGACATCAGTGAATACTGAATAAACATGTACTTAAAATGAACCAATGAAAATTTGAAGATGCCAGAGAGGACATTTACATAATGAATAATTCTGCAATTCTTCCTTGAAATTGAAGCAGTGACATTAAGTGTATTTTGATTAAACTTCCAATCAATTGCAATAACAACAAAAAAATGGAAGGAGTAACTTTAAGTTCACCTCTCAAAGGTTCACCAAAAAGAAAAAGAAATAAATCAAAAGTTTTGAGTGGCCTAGTCAAAGTACGGCCTTAAATTTGAGCATATTGTTGTGACATGACCTTAGAAAGTCAATTTAAGACTCTCATCTCCGGTGTGATGGTGGAGTTGCATGAGAAAGTCTTTCCATCATTAAAAAAAGAGCATGTGCTGCTTTTCTGATTCCATGACCTGTCTACCCTACCCAGACAAAATGTTGCGTTCAAGTGTTCAAATTGTCATGAAATGAAAGCGAAAACGTGCGTCCAATTATCTTCATCCTCATCCTCACTATTAATAAGATTCTGGCAATCCTGAATTTGGATAGCTCCTCCAGCACCTCGTAAGTAAATGGGGTTTTAATGAATACTGTTCGGTTGTTTCGGCACATTGTGAGGTCAGTACAGCTACAGTATTAAACCGGTTTAATTTAATTATTAGTGAGTGTTGATTAAAAATGCAGGACTGCGAGCGTCCTGAGGTTGTTTTTATGGGACAAAACAACAGAAATTCTTTATAAAAAAAAGTGAAAGTGGCTGCATATCTCCTCATATCTCATGTTCTGCCTTCCTGTTTATCTCTTCTCCTCCCTCCATTTTATCTTTTAAGTTCTACCTGTGGAGGCGGGCTAATCACAGATGGACTTTTTCCGTGTCATTAACGTGAAGGTAAGCAGTGAGGCTCACCGCAGTGCTAGCTAATTCGCAAACATAAAAACGTGTGTGCGTGTTTTATTAGTGGTTTGACCCGTAGGTTTAAAAAGAGATAAAAACCTGCGACGACTAAAATGTAACGGTCAATTATTTTGGCAGAATAAAAATAAAGAAACTGAGCAAAGAAGTTTTGTGATGCCTGAATGTGTACAGTCACTTGGAAATTACAGTTCCCCGAACTTTTCCACATTTTGACATGTTGCAACCAGAAATGTCTTTTTCTTTCGTTGCTCGCACGTTATTTGAAAGGTCAATTCAAAGTGGGGAATAATTGTAAAATGTACGAAAAGTGGTACTTGGTACTCTAAAATGTTTTTTAAAATAAAAATTCGGAAGTGTGTTGTAGCACACACTGTCGTAGCACTTTTACGTAACAATCAACCTAAACCTGCGTGTACCTCAGTCTCAGTAAAAATCAATTTCTGTGGGGTTCCTTTTCTTTTTCTTTTTTTATTCATACGTCAGCGAACAAAAAGTATCGCAAAGACTTAGAAACACAGCAGATGGGTCAGGGATAAATAATATCTTATGAAAGAGTCGCAAGAATGTGAAAATCTAGTTTTCCTTTCGCTTCTTCGTTTTGTCTAAGCGTCTCGTAACATGATAAAATACAAACTACATTGCCACCTGGTGGAGGAAATTATGATGACAACTGAAATAGCAAGTCCAGGTAAGGTCATATCCACACGGATTGCTTTTGCCTCTAACTTCGGAAGCATATCAAAACAGTTTTTTGAAATAATCTCAAATAGCTGCTGACATTACTGGGAGCACAGAAAAATTGTTTCCAGTTGGCAAAGCAAGGAGCAGCTGAATGAAGCCATTAAATGCCATTTACATGCAGCACATATCCACTTCCTGAAACTGCAGGCTTTCATTGTTTCACTCACAGTTTGTTCTTTAAACCCAGCGTTGCTGAGCCGTGACATGTGCGAGCAGTGATGTGGAAGTTTATAGTGTTGTTGTGATCGTTGAGAGTCACAGAGGGCAATAATATCAGCGAATACATCAGCTGAAAGAGCAATACGGGAGATAAAAAGTGGCAGAAAGCAGGAGGTGGAAAGGACGCAAAACCTATTTGATGGAAAAACAAGCGGAAGTGAAAAACAAAAGTTTGTCCAAACCCGACTGAAGCGCAGACGGTTGTCAAATGAGTGTGCAGTCATCTGCTCGAGTGTTAAATATTAGGTTACTGATAAATCTTCAGCTCCCTGATGGTTAAAAATTTTAAAAATGCACAGTTTAAGTTCCTTCTTTCCTTGATATATCCCCCAGGAAAATTATTGTTTGCAACAAGGAAATTCTAGACTTAAGAAAGGCTTTCCTCTGTGCAATATAGACAAAGTAACTATATTTGATTTCCTTTGTCTCTCTACTTTTTCGCAGCTCGTTCATTGCCTTTCACATATAATAAAAACATCTTCACCTTTCAGCGCTTCCCTCTGTTAGAGTTAAGAAATAAACTGCTACATTACAGACAAACTTCCTTTAGTACCTTCCAAATCCCTTTTTAAACTCATGTTCTAATAGGGTCACAGAGAGTTGCTCAGGAAATTGAAAGCATATTGACGATTATGGTACAGAACCCATTAAATATGACCTTTTACACCTTTTCACCTCCTGTAGGCGCTAGCGGTCAATAACAGCCCACACCACTAGAGATTAAAGCTCAGTTTCTGGCCTTAGGCCAGCAGCTGGAATTGCTTTGACTAACCCTGATTAAGTTTCTCTAATACCTCAACATGAGAAGCAACATTATTGGTTTTCTAATTTAATATCTAAAATTTATGATTTGTATTATATCTGTAAAATGACTGTTATGTGTATTATGACTGTGGGAGAGAGCCTGGCTGCTTCTTTAATGTTTTATTTAGATTTAAATAGTGATTTAAAAATCTTTTCAACATGATAGTTTGGCTAATTCTCATCATAGTTTACAGGTTTTGCCGCTTTGAGTTCACTGTCATTATTTTAGTATTTAGACTGAATTGATATTGTTTATTTGTTTTATTTATTTGTATTTTTTCTCAACTGAACTGTAGAAATGGAATGAATGAAAAGTCCAAAAAAAGAAAAGAAAAAAAATATTAACTGACTATTTGTCTTGGTAGTTCACCTGGATTTTTTATTTTGTGCAATATTCTACATAATTAAAAAAAAAAGCTTACATGCACAATATGGAATTTTAATACAAACAAGCATGCTGTTTGTAAAAGATAGATGAACCTTTTTTTGTTTGTTGGTGAATATTTGAAAAGGTTGAAAATTCTAGTCATACATCATTTCTCATTATGAAGAAGTAAACTCTCCCATTTTGTTTGTTTGTGCTTTAATGCAGCACGTTGGAGCAGATGTGTCAACTTTGGAGGATTAGATCCTGTGGAGGAAACCTAACAAGCATTTTAAAGACTGTTTGTTTAATGAAAGTGGACTAAAGAACAACTGAACCCGAGTAAAGGTAAAGAACCTTATTCATGTTTGCGTCATGCTTAAATGTTGACTTGATTTACAATTGAGCTCATAAGTAAGTTTTAGACTTTCCTAAACTGATCTGTGGTATATCGGCCTGGATGGTTGAACACAAAACTAAAGCTTACAAAATAAGAGCTGGATGGATGCTCTTCTTTTGTGGTTTGATGCATCAGAGGATGCTGATTGATGTCTCCTTTGGCGAAGAAGCTTCTTTCCCTTTGTGAACCAGTTCCCTGAAAGCAGCCAGAAACCTGCTGCGTAAGATGAGTGCTTCCTGTTTGTTGCAGATGAAGAACAGTCGTTATAATCTGCAGTTTTGTGCGTGTGTGCGTGCGTGTGTTTCATCCTGTTTTTGCCTCTCAACTGTTTGCACGTTGCTTTGTCACGAGTGCCTCCGTCTGAAGTGTGAAATAGCTGTGCTGTTTGTGTCCTCGGTTTGTCCTCCTCTTACGTTTGGCACTTTATTTTTTAACACTTATGTGGAAAATGGGAGGTGTGTCTGTGTGAGGCTCGCAGCTGAGACTGCATGTGTTCAGTTTATTGTAAGAGCACAGCCTGTGATTTACATTTAGATGGCTGTTGTCGCTGCTCGGTGTGACACCAGTGGTGATGGAAAACCTGCTGAGTTGCTGTACTCCAATGGGGTCATAGTTGGGTTTTTTTTTTTTTTTTGGATTATGCTAAGTTTGTTGTTTTCTCCAGATGATATTAAGGTTATTCTCAGAAAGCTGTAATGAAGAACGTCTGAACTTTTGACCTCACAGGACCTGGCTTTTAAGTATTTAAACAACTTAAGCAGTATTTCTTTTGAACTGAGAACAATTAGGCGCAAAATCGTAAACTTTCCTGGCAGATTTGGGTTTGAGATCAGGGAGATGGCAAGGAAACTTCTTTTAATCTCAAAGACATGGCGCTCATCCCCAAAGATACATTTTCAAGAAAAACTGGAAATGGCTACTCAGCAACAACAAGATGGGTTTCATTTGTTGACTGATTATTTAGAAGGGCAGAAACGATTTTCACCATGCCTAACAATTTTCAAGCAAACGTATCGGTTAAATCAAAAAGACGCTTAAATTTAAATCTGCCAGGCGTATAAATAATTCTGCACAAACATAAACTTGTACGATTCATCACTACATATTTATTTGGCCCACATAGACTTGACTTTGTGTAACTTTTAGAAAGTTCTAACATCGGTATGTTTTTTTTGGTTGTTTTTATACCACATGTAACCTAAGCAACTTCACTTCCTGGTTTAACAGTTTTGTATTCACTCTGAATGGATTTGAGTTCTATAGAGACCATAATTAGTTAATGCCGTAACTATTCAAGTTATGAAAGAACATTTGATCTACTCGTGGTTACTGTTAGTCTGCGGACATGAGGTTTAGTGAAGAAGAAGAAGGGAAAAAATGGTTCTCAAGAGGAAACTGATCAGTTTTTAAGAAGAGACTGGCTCATGTGTTTGTAGAATGTTGCAGATTTTTCCGTGTAATAGATAAGAAGTGAAACATATTCAGAAACCCTCAGTAGAGTTCTCTAAACTTGTTTTATGATTAGCATTTTGTGTGTGTGTGTGAGTTGTCGGTCACTGCCTCAGGGAAGGTTGCCTGACTCTCGGCATAAGTAATCACATCTTTATGTACGTGTCCTCTACTGTGTTTACACATTTCTACACTGTTCATTCCAAGCGTGTGTGTGTGTGGTAATGAATTTCCAGTTTCTATGACTTATTCACATTGAACCTTCTGTCAGGCAATCTCCATTTTATTATTATTATTATTTTTTTTTTTTGCTTGAATCTTTCCTTTAACAACCTCACGTGGTGAGTTGATGGAAGAAGTGTGTGAATGTGTGTTTGCGTCCGCAGCTGAAGCCAATCATGAAGGCAATCTTTGGTGCCTGTCGTCCCATCAGAGCGACTATATAAAAAGCGAGGCGGCTGTAAATCGGAATGACGGATTTAAGAGCTGCCGCTGCTGATTTTTTTTTTTTTTTAGTGTCACCGTCTTTGTTTTTGGGCGCTGCAGTTCCCACACCCGGGGCTCACAAACGATATTACCCTCATTATTATCTGGTTGTTTCTGATTATGTCCTCGTTGTTGCGTCCTCATTCCTCTTCATTTGCATCCTGCGCGCCTGCAGAACGGACACGCTGCGGACAAGCCCAGTTTTACTCAGGGTAGTGTTTCAGTCCCTTTTTTTTTTTTTTTTTTTTAATCATACGAGGTGAGGTTTAATTTTCATGGACTCTTTTCACTCTCCACCAGAACTTTTTGAATGAAATTCCAGCTAAAAAAATGGGTAGTAAGATGTTTTATCTTTATCAAGATATGAAGTTCCTTACCCTGCTGCCAAAAATAACCCAAAACACTGTTTAAAGTCGCAGTAACATAGATTTGGCAGACCAAATGACAAAAAAAAACAAAAACAACTTACGCCTTTGAGGGCCGTGTTCATGAAAAATAACAGTGGTTCAAAATAATGAATTGGTGTGTTGTAATTTTGTCCCAATTTTATGTGAAGTTAAAGTTAATTCTTAGTAATATTCTATTGCATAAAAACTTGGAGTGCCACTGTTTCAATACCAAGTGGAGTCAAGGTTTTTTCATCTGCTCACTAACTAACTAGTATGAGGTTATGACTTGAGTTTAAGACGTTGACTTGAATCTCGCTTAAGAAGTACCATAGCTGAATATACTCACTTAACAGAAAACTTACTTTGCATTGAAAATTGTCTTTTTTTTCATTCATTATCCTGCTTAACAGAAAAATATTGAAGAATCTCAAAGGTTGATGCGATAAAGCAATATTACCGCCCCGCTGAAGCTGTTTGGCAATTACTGCGGCGCATTAAAACCGTTTGACGTTCTGAAAAAGGCCAGAGCTTCCTATTGTGTCCGGTTGGTGGGTTTCGTTTGATCCCTGAAAAAAAAGGGAGCTTGAATTTAATGCAGTTGTCTCAAAATGTCGCAGTTACATCCAGGTTAATTAGGTGTTTGAATGAGAAGCAGAAAGAAGAAGAAGAAAAAAAAACACATCGTAGGCGACATTTTTCAGAATAAATCTTCACTCTGACATCTCACTCTGTTCTTGTCGTGTCCTGAGGGACTTGTGATGCTGAACGGGTGCCGAGTGAGAGTCAGAGAAGCAGAAACAAGGGACAGTTACAGAGAAATGAGCAGAATCAGAACAGGTGCAGGATCATTTTAGATTCTGCAGCTGGTTGGATGAATCCGAGGTGGTAAATAAAGACACGGCGGAGGCCGTGAAGACATAATCTGTCTTCAGCAGATGTGATTATCTTGGGTATTTACTGTCAACCTGCAGCGAAGGGGATGCGCAATAATCTGTGGTCAGGGAAAATTGAGGTTTGATATCTGCATCGTGACTAAGGGAGACAGATGTGAGCTTTTACACGCTGACGCTGGGACACAAATTGGCTTCAAAATGAGAACCTCAGACGAACATACCGTACAGGTGGAGGGAAGAAAAATCCCAGTGTGGGAGTGACTTCATGATGTAAAGTGCTTTAATGGGTTTTATGGAAATCGGTGAGGCACACGGTGACTCAGCAAGTGACTGAACACAAATGCGGCTTTTGTTTCATTAGAAAACAAATAGTCTTACAGGGGGAGCAGGATGTAAAATCGACTCCTCCTCTCCTTTACCACAAACATACCCAGAGTATTGTTTGATTCATTCACGTATGTTTGAGAAATCCTTGAATCTCCCGTGGCAACCATTCAGGAGAACAAAAATGGAGCTCTGCATTTGGTGTTTATATTCCAGAGTTTGCTTCTATTGCCATCTGAGGAAATGTACCACTCCTGGTCAAAAACAACCAGTCAGAGCCAGGAGATAGGTCTTAACACTTTCAGTCACTTTGTGTGCTAACTTATGGTGACAGAAAGACAGTTTATTTGCAATCATCGGTGGCCATGCTAACTAGCCTGAGCATTTGTGGTAATCTCCGTTGTGGTGAATCATTTGTAGCCTAGCAGAGAGCAAGGGGGAGTGTCCAAGCAACATGTACAAAAGCATGATTTACAGTGCTGAGACCCTCCTCCTCACTCTGATTGGTTGTTTCTGACCACATGTATTTCTCCAGATACCACTGGGAGAAGGCAGTTTTTTTTGTTTTGTTTTTAACCAGATTATCTGTGTCATACCATACTGTCACAACATAGTTTTATCAAATACATAAAAAACATATATATTTTTTTTTATAAAAGTTACATAACAGATGGAGCACATATTTTTACATTGGAGGTCTTCATGGAGATTCAGATGGTGTTTAATTTTTCAAAAATCTGAAGTCTTATTAAGAAGCAAATTTTCATTCAGTGGCAGAGGGAGGTGGACACACTGAGAGGATAAGATCATTTATTTGTCTCCCATGGAAAGAATTTGTCTTAGAAGAGGGGACAAGGCTGCACAAGGACAGCAATTATTTAAACAAAGTCAATTATGACAAATGCATAAAAGTAGCACAAAATATTAAATAGAACTGTGCACAGAATCGTATCTTAATAGTCAATATGAATCTTGTGGCAAACTGTGGATCTTGTTCTTACGGAGTGCAGCAAGTTTAACGTGGATAGTAGAACTCTCTTTTCAATGATGTTCAGTATGAATTAAAACCTTACTTGATTTAACATTACAATTGCAAGGAGTGCATAAAGCCCTTATGGCGTTTGTTTTTGATACAAATCTGTGATCAAGTCATGTAGTACCCCATCTCCACCAGCGAGAGGCAGTAATGCGCTAGTTGGTGCACAATCTGCCGGAAATGGCAAAGGAAAAGGAAGAAGGAAAAACACCAAGAAGAAGAACTTCGCGCATCTACTGAGCTATCTACTCAGTGCAGTCCTTTTTGGATAAATAAATAAAAATGAGAAGAAAATGTATTTTCGGATGCCCAGGAGACTACCCTCTTTTTAAACTTCCCAAAGATGAGACGGTTCTTAAGCAATGGCTGGACTTCATTATTCAAAATAACACTCCGACGAAAAAAAATTGGCATATCTGTGCGAGGCACTTTACCGATGACAGCTTTCTAAACAAAAGAGAATTTGACAGTGGACTAATAACAAGATTATCACTAAAAGACGACGCAATTCCAACGCTCAGAAGTGCCCATACACCGTTGGCGTCTGCTCAAGTAAGTTGAAAAGCAACTAATTGTTTTTGTTAGCTTCATTGTTGTTTGGTGTATGTATGATCGGTTAGCATTCATAATATTATATTATTGTTACAATCTGTGTCCATTAGCTGGCTTACACTACACAGCTAAGAATGCCATATTCTGCCACGTTTGTGGTGTATTTTCATTTACAGAAGCTAAACATGATATAAAAAGCCAGTCAGAAGTTTTTCTACATTTGTAGAGAAACTGTTAGCTAGCTGCTGAGTCACCTCCAGTAGATACTGAATTTATATAATCCCTCTGTGAGAGCTCATGTTTGGAGAATATACATGACGCTTGATTGGCTTGCGAACTTTCAAAAGTCTCATCCTCCTCCTTCAAGCTTCATTAGTCTGTTGTCACATACTTCCTGGTTCTTGCGCAGACGTCACACAGCAAACCAATCTAGAGCGAGGCTGAATAAATTTAGAGTAGGTGTGCACCGATAACCTTTTATTTAATTTTTTTATTTTGTCTGAAATGTCTCTAAATATAGCAAGAAAGTTGCTGAGTTGGTAGCAGTCAGGTGACTATTGTTAATTGCAAACCAGATGTGACTTGGTAGGCCGGTCTGTCAGTCAAACCTCTCTAACTGGGTAGCAAACGAGGACAGTGGTTGACTTTTAGACCTTTACTGGGGCAGATAAGATCATTCACATGTTTGTATTTGGCCGATCACAGATCTCCCAGAAGTAAAGAAATCAGCTGCAAATCGGTGCACCCCTAATTTGGAGAAAACGAAATTAAATGGGCAGATTAAACAAATAAGAACTCCGACTTTAAAAGTTTGAATTTAGCCGATTAAATGTTTGTAAACATCAAAGGTGAAAAAGTAAGTCAGCAATTAATTATCGGCATATCTTTCAACCTCTTGAGTTGCACAGAAATACAACAATTAAATATTGATCCTTAAACTACTAATTTAAGTAGTTTAAAGATCTAGGAATTACTGGCCACAGACGCCGGTAATTTACTATTGCCACTGTTAATGGAGATTTTATAATGTAGAATATTAATGAAGTCATTGGATGCTACAGTGTGAAATATGTTTACCAGTAATGACTAAGCATTTTTCTTTGTACCTTTTTTCCACTTTCTAATATGTTTTTTGCAAAACATGGAAGATGTCCACGATAACAGTGAACTTATAACATTGCACTCAAATGCTAGTAACATCCAACCTGTATAGTTTATGAAGTAATAATAATATCTATTAAAATCGAACTGATCATTCTTGATGTTTTGACTTCATTCTGCCCAAATTTTATTATTTGTTTTGACATTTTAATTCCAAGGGACTACCTCAAATTAAACAAACTCGACCGCCTGGTTCCACAAACTCGGCATTGGAACACACTGAATGTTTCCTTAGCACAAGATCGGTGTCTACGCAGTTGTCAGCTGGAACGTTGAGGTTACAACACTACAGGAGTAAAGGTAAATATGGTGTTTACTTCAAAGTTATTGTATGTGTCACACATTTCAATTGTAGTTCTGCACAGGTGTACAAGCTACTGTTCACACTGCGAGCAGAGGCACAGACGCCAAGCAGTCTTTACCGCACTTCCTGTCAACACCTGTGAAATCTGCACTTGGCGCACAATCGAAACGACCTCGCCTGGAAGTTGGGAAGGAAGAGGACGATGACTTCAGGATCTCCAGTCCTGCATCTCAGGATTCAAACTATTACCCAGGAGATACAGTCACAAACTTCTCTGACCTGATGTAAGATTATTTTCTTCTTACATTTGATCTTTTTTGTATTTAATGTGATTATTTAATTCATTTAACATGATTCTATTTTTCTTTGAACAGTGACATGGAGTCTCCTTCTGAGTTAGAAGAAGATGCAGAATACATTGTATCTGAAAGCGCTCTCAGGGAGATTTTTGAGAACTGCCCCGTCTGCGAGAGACACTGCATAGTACATCTGCGGAGATGTGGAACAGTTGTTGCTTTCAAGCAGGACTGTCCACATTGTTTTTTCACTCGGAAATGGCAGAGCCAGCCAACGTTGGAGGAAATTACCACAGAGTAATCCGGAGTTCTCAACGGCAGTGTATTTCAACGGAGCGGGGGGAATCGTATACAACATTTGAAAGGGTAGGTTTCATTATTACAGCATAACAGGGTTTCCTTCAGTTTATTGTAAGCCTGGTGGGCCACCAGGCTAACTATAGCTTATTTATTTAATTTGTTTTTAAATGTTTTAAAAAAAAATGTTTTAAGTCTTTTTAGTTGATATTAGTCTTCCAATCTTCCAATAAAACATAATTATCAAGAGATATTTTTAAATTTCCTGTCAACTTTAAACATTTTTTTTACTTAAAAACACGGTGGGTTGCTTGATGAATGACTGCCCGAGCGTCACAACCACCAGGCTTAGCAAGTTTTCTGGAGGAAACCTCGCACAAGTATCTAAATTACATGCTAAGCATAATTTCTGACATATTTTTCAAATTATGTTTTCTGTAGATAAGCTTTACGGTGCACCGGTGCGATACGCTTAGGAGGCAGAGGATGATGGGATGTCGAGATCTAATCCAGCTTTGCTTGGAAGCCAACATGGCTTCCGCAAGAACAACTACAACCCGAAATCTGTCTCCAAGGAATTGCCAGCACCAGCTCACAAAACTAAGATATGCCAGAAATCTGAAACGTCTGTAACTATAAGAAATTGTAAATATTATAACTATTAAGGATTGTAATAAATGTTTGTACATTTTAAAAGTTTTTTTCCCTATTTTCTGAAAACATGCTCTACCGCTTCTCCAGAGAAGTTCATTACCACTCTGTCTATGTTGTTGATATTTTGTAGGAAGTTTACTTGAAATCCAGGAAGGTATCTGATGCAATTTAGTTCTGCAGGCAGCTGATGAATCTTCCACACCTTACAAGAAAAATAATGTCAGTTTTTGTTTTTCCTGGAAAAAAAACAACAAAAAAAACCCTGACATTTTCTGCCAGGAACTGGTTAGACGTCCTTCTCATTCTGTCTAACCAAATAGGATTATACATTTGACAGAAAATACTAGATTAACTTGCATCAAATACAGTTCTAGGTAATTGACATACACTTTTCTAAGTAAATATGCTGACTAAAACTCTTGTTTTAGTCAGTTTTGAATGTTTTGAAATGTTCCTATCGGAGAAGAAGGGACACAGCTTTGGCATCTCTTTGCAGCAACCATGATGGAAAATATTTTTGCAAATAGAAACGCATTTCACTTTTTATCATTAAGGAATTCAATCAGAGACTTTAGTTCCGACAGGAAGAGAGTAAAATATGTAGAGTTTGTAAACTTTAGTTTGTGAATGACAACATTCACATATGTAATAAAATTATCCAGATCTTCAAATTCACAATTTACTGAAAAAGTACTGTAGTCGCCAACGTCTGTGAATTTAGCAAAAATATGGTTATGTAAATAAAGTGTGTTTCTTTGGCTTTGTTAGAGAGAATATTTGTGAGGACAGTTTGTAAATGGCATGTAGCATTGTTGTGCTGAAGTGGGATTGTTGGAAATACAGGAGGCTCTTAAAGAGGCAGCAACCCAATTTCAAGGTTTTAGATACAGCCATGACACCAAGTCAAATTTGTTTTTCATATAGACAGCATTGTCATCACTGAAGTTGACGTAGTTACTTGACTTTGGTATAGAACCACCTGGGAAACACACAATGCTGCCCCTTTAAATGTTCTTGTCTTCCTTCCAGCCTTGTTTTCCCATCTTCCCAATGCCTTCCACTTCAAAACGATCACGCGTCTTGTTGTTTCCGACCTCCGTGAGATCCAGTCTGAGCGTTGCACAATCAAACCTTTGATCACCTTCATCTTAGCTCGGAGCTGGTTGTTTTTGATCATGCAGCCGCAGAGCTCCTCCAACAAAGCCCCCTCTCTAATCACTGTAAATACTTATCCAATGAAACGCTGTAGCTGAAGCGTCTTCAAGGCCCGCGCTCTTGTTTGGATCATCGGCGTGGATTACGGCTCGCTGAGAGACGCTTGCATCAGATCCTCGCTGTTTGGGGGAAATAATAAAAAAAGAGAGAATGTGAACAAAGCCAACACTGCTAAGCCTTCTTTAAACCTACAGCGCTTAGCGGGTCTGAGATTTCATTTCAGGGAAGAAACGCACATGCAAATGTGTCTGCATGCGCTTCACAGCTGGGACGTCTTTTCAGCGGGAGACTCCAGACGCAAGTCTTGTTATTAATAAGGATGAACCTCCTATGAAACTCCCTCTCGACAACAAGAAGGAAGAAAAGCTAGTTCACACACTTTAAAGTCTACAGTCTCGACCTGGCTCTGAAGACTTTCTAACCTGATTGTACAACTGGAAAAGAAAGCAAAAGTGTGTTACTATTTGCTTGGCGTTCATTTAGATTAACAGTGCTGTTTAATAAGGGTTAGGGTTAGTTGATGTTGTAAATATAGCTGGAACACCAGAGTCACCACTTAATATTGCTATAGAAATGTATTGGTGAGAGGTATGAGAAGCATTTTTTTTTTAAAATTAACACTTTCAGTGTGGATTCTTTCTGTAGATAAAGTTGATGGTCAGATGAGAGACCGAGGTGTTGGTTCACAGTGAGGAATGTTTGGATGAGTGAAGTTGAGGTTTGCGAATCAATCAAGCTGCCAAACATGAAAATGATTATGCTAATACTTTTAGCCAAGCTAGACAGTTAGACGGTCCTTATTTTCATACGTGTCACACGCCGAGTTACAGGTGTCCAGCCCACATGGGCTTACAAGACACAATAAAAACAAACAGCTGGTCAGACATGAATATTCTTTTAAACATAGTGTCCTCTTTCTAAGGTGCCAGGCTTTCAAATTAAACCGTGCTAACTGAAACACAAAATACTTACAATGATGCATTTTATCCTCATCAGTTAAATAAAAGAAATCTAGGTAAACATCAAGTACTTTAGTAAATAAGTCATTTCTCAAACTCAAGTACAAAGGACAGTAAAACAAAAAGTGCACTTCACTCTCAATTTCCCCCAAGTCACACAAAGAACATCTTCGGTCGTCCTCTGGGACTGAACAAGTTGATCACAGGGCAGTGAACTGAATAAATTCACTGACTAAACTTCAATTCAACAGCTGCTACACAGTTAAAACTTAGACTCAACTGCAGGACTCTGACACCCAATCTGACACCCACTCGCACCCAAACTGGTTTGGAGAATGGACAAAGACGGTCAACATTTGCAGAATGCCTTTTCCAGAAACTAGACTGGAATTAAACCAGTTTAAATGAACTCTATCAATTCTGTCAAGACGACTGGTCACACACGATGCCCGGAAAACATATGGTGCAACTCATGATGCAATGCACCTTACTCAGGGATTTACTGAATATATATGTGTGTCGCATAGTAATTCCCAATGATGATGGAAACTTCTAGATTGACACGTTTGTCCACCGATGTTTATCGGTTATTAATGCCAGTAAAAGAAGCATTTCAACGGCCTTTGACAGTCTCTAGACCAGAAGCCAATTGAAAATCCTGACCTCAGTAATTGTAAACAAAGGCTTCTGTGTCAAATTAAGTTCTACACTTTACATGACATACTTGTCTCATGGAACAAAATTCAAATTACTATTTAAAAATCAAACGGTGTGAAGTTTCTGGATTTTCAAAGATATTTCACAGTTGTGGTGAAGCTAAAAATTACACGTTTCCATTCTTTTTAATTGGAAAAACTTAAAAAAAAAGAAAAGAAAATGATAGTATATGAAATACTTATTTTCCCCACCATAAATAACTTTTAAACCTGCCTGGTTTTGAGAAAATGGTCACTAGTTCATATTTCTTGTGTGCTATGATAACTCACAGAGCCCAACTGGTGTCGCTTTGCATTTGTGCAAATGTCAGGCTTGTGCCAGTTGGTGTTTGCTGCAGCTGAATATTCCAGTGAGCGGAGCCAGCGTTAAGGATTATACGTTTCCATCACTTTCATATTGTTCTGTTCAGCTTCAGAGGCTGAACACGGCCTCTAGAGGTTCCCTCGCCATTAGCATATAGAATTCTGATTTTCTCTCTCCGTGATGCAGCCATAAACATTGCATTACAATACACAGTTTGATGTTACCATCCTAAATGCAGGACTGACAAAAAAAAGAAAAAAAAAACACAGGTGGTGGAATAATCTGTATGCTAGCTGAATCAGAACAGCAAGAGGTGGGGGTGGGGAAAACGCATCTCACCCTGCCATGGATGTTTCTTTTTAGTTCTCATGGGAGCGGCGTGTTTCTGCAGGGCAGACGAGCTCCTCGTCTTAACAAGGAGATTGTGTGTGTTAGAAGTCAGCCTTCGTTTTCTGCTGGGTCTCAGAGATACGGGAGACTGCAGAACAGCTGAGAAGAGCTGCTAACCATGAAACCATGGCAACATCAAAACCTCAAACATGCTGCGGCAAAAAAAAGCGAAAAAAAAAAAAAAAAATTTCCAAAAGCGAAACAACACTCGCAGGCTCCCGGTGTTTTCATGTAATATACAAATGATGCTGCTGTTTTCTGTCTGTGAAAGCTGTTTACTCAGCTGCGTCTTTCTGTAGGTTTGCATTTTTCATGCAGTGAGACGTTTGTGTTGTACCAGACTGTATTTCTGGAGATAAAGAGGAAAAAAAAAAAACTGTGTTTTTGGAAACTAATCCTGCTTTAATGTGCCAAGAGCAGACAGAATATCACTTTACCACCTGAAGAAGGATGCACAGTTTTTTTTATTGACACCCAGATGAAGCAAAGATGAGACGCATAAACACATCTTAAGTTACCTGCAGTGACTTTTTATTTTTATTTTTGTTTGCATCTTTTTTTTTTTTTTTTTGGTTTGTCTAACTTGACAGGGTTCAGACTACATAAGGGCAGAGCCCCTTAGTAACAGATGTATGTACAGATCTATTGAACTGGAACCTATAAATGAGAATTGAAGATGTTTGAAATAAAGATTATATAGTTAGTAGGAATATAAGATTTGTTTGCAGAAGGCAGTGAAAACATGACCCACTAAAGAGCTTGTTGAATGTAGGCATAATCTGGACTTTGACTGTGTGAGGAAACCTCCTCGAAGACATTTTGTTCTCATTACACGCAGAGGCGAATTACCGGGGCTACCCTCTTTCCCAGCTAATGGTGGGTCCTCTTCGTAATGGTCTGGTTTGTCCGTTTAATTGGTCACTGGCTCACCACATTTATTGGTTCACATTAATTGTATCCAAGAGTCTGGTTACACTCTGCAGGGCAGCCAAAGCATTAACGCCAAGGTTTATGCCTCTAACAGTGACGTCGATAGGGGTAAGCCTTCACAATAAAAGCTTTCTCCAGGTATAAAGTGCTCTGAACTTTAAATTGCGTGAAGCTAATTAACAGCGAGCCGTCAAAGCCTCTCGACTCATAAACTGCCGGGTGCCTTGTGTGAGGCAATAATGCTGTTTATTACAGAAGACATTCTGTTTTATTATTAATCCTGTACCGACTCAGAACCTGAATCTTATTTCTTTTGAATTCAACTCAATTCAAACTTCAAAAATACTTTATTGATGCCAAAGGGAATTTCAAGTAATAGCATAAAGGTAGGCGAATTTGTGAACCATTCAAAATGTTAATTCAGACGATTCGGATGATTTACTTTTAATCTTGCTCCCTGCTTGTTAGAAAACTAGGAAAGCAAAATTGACACAAATTTCATGAGGCTAGGCCAAACTATAATCACAATCTGTTTAAAAACACATTTAGCCGCCATTCCCTCCGTCGGTCTTGAAGAATTTCTGACATGGACTCGGTTATCATAAATACTTTGTGCTTTTCAAACACATTGAGGCCGTTGTAATGGAAGTCATGCTGAGCACAGCTCATTCTGGGCACCTTAGTCAGTAATATTGAACATTTGCTTTAGACGGAGGTTTTTAAAACCGAGAACTTCACCAGTGTGTGGTTGTGAGCTGATGTTTGCTGTGTTGTGCAAACGTCTTATTTTACGTAGTCCCCCCACGTAAATGAGCAAATACATGCTGCCTTCAAGCTGAATTTCAGCTCTGGAGCTTGGTTTGGAGAGATTGTTTATTCCATCGCAGAACAAACAAAAGTGGAACCATAAGTTAAACCCCCACCCAAAAAAATAATTAGCATTTAATTTTTTAGTAATCAGAACTACTGTGTGCGTTTGTATTTGATGACAAAATTAAAAATAAAAATCAGTCAACAAAAGTTAATTAAACAAGTAGCTTATAAAAATCAAAAGCAAACATTAGAGAGCAAAGAACAACCTCCACAATTATACAGACCTACGATATCATGAAAGAAAATTAATCTATATTTTTAGATTGTTTTCAGCGCCAATGCACTTCATGGGGTTTAAGAAAAACACATTCTGACCATTTGCAGAGTCGGCCTTGAATAGACCAACCGTTGATGAAGCCTCCTGATGGCCAACGTGGCCACCTCCCATAACTTCTCTAATTCTGGTCACAAATTAGCCATCAAAGTGAAATATTTGTACTAAATGTGCATGCAAGCTTGGTTCTGAAGCAGAAATATGATACAAAGCCTCACATTGCTCTTCTGTATCGCTTAAAGAGAACCTTCTCCGCAAGCGTACAAGCCACAAAGTGAAGAAGCACTTCCGAAATCAGATGGCATTCTAAACCATTTTATATTGTCTGACAAAATACTGAATCACTGCAGCTTTTCAAGGAGGAGCGGGGGGAGGGGGGAACAAAAAAAATGTGTTTCAACTTCATTTTCCTCATTTCCACCTCCACTCTGATATCAGCAGTCATGGGATTCCGCAAGTGTTCCAACGCAGCCGCCATTTGTGAGAATCAGAGTATCTATGGGCTTTCATTGTATTTTATGCAGTCTTGGTGATTGCACAGACACTTGAGTGTGCATGGGTCACAGTCGAGGAATAAAAGATGAGACTCCGAACATGGGGAAGAATCGATCTTGCTCTTCAGGAAGCCCTCTGGGAGGACAAAAGGAGCCACTTACGGAGCAGATGCATGAATAATGTGCAGATGATGTTAAAGCGGGACGCCTGGTTCCTGACGCAGCTGACCTCTCATAAAAATCCTCACGTCCGCACGATACATAAACAATGCGCCGCAGAGGGCTTCAATTTCTCATTGACTCGGCTTGTCTCGGGTTTGTTAAAGGCGGTGAAACCTGTCCTGACCCAGGAGATGACTCCTTAACGATCCCATCTAATCCCATGTTATATATCATGGAACAAGTCCTCCAGAAGGCGCCCGGCTGCGTTCTTTGACACTGCAGACACAGCCGCTGTTGCAAGGCGAGCCAGGGTGGAAAGAGAATGAGAAAAATAACAGCCACGGGAGCTGGGATTGGGAAATCATTTCATGTTTGACTTTGTTTGAGGAGAAGACGGGCAAATAAGGTCTTCCAACGTTCCAAAACCCTTTTTATTCATTAAACCCGTGGCTGACTTGACAGTCGCAGTTAAATTTTTCTTTGGTTAGGATCAAACGTCATGACGGGTTTCTCTTGTGGTGTCGAACGTTCTCTTGTAACAGAAGTATCAAATATTAATTCAATCCGCAGATTTGTTGTACAGACTGATCCCGTCACTCAGCTGGGAAGCCTGTCTTAGTATTTAGTGTTTGTACTAAGATCTGAAGTATTTCTATATGCAGATTTCAGAGGTTAGATCTGCGTAGTATTTGAGTAGTTGAATATAATTCGATATTCTTTGGCATGTCACACTGGCATATATCCGTTCTGGCTTGGATACACCATTCAAATAAAACGTAAAAAATAGAGTGTGCTGGTAAAACAACTGGGGCTAATAAAACCTTTTTTTTTTTCTTTTTTTTTTTGCAACAACACAATTTCTCAGGAAGACTTCTTGTGAGTAGTGTTACCACTGCAAGTAATGGGCAACCTGTTGCTGCTTGTAAAATGTTGCCTTCCTAAATAAATGGCCTCTTCTGTAAAAAGTGTCCTGTTACAGAAATATGGGCAGCCTGGTTTGCTGAAGAGTGAAACTTTTAAATGTGAAAAATAGAGTGACTGGCTGTACTGATGTCGCGTTATGCCGAATAAAACAAATCAGTTTTGGGAAAACCCAGCAGTGCTGCAGGCTGGCAGAAAGATTACAGTCTGGTTGTGAACATTTTTATTCTTTAAGAAAAATGTTTAAGTTTAATTTCTAAGTAATTTTGTTTCGCAATGAAGAATTACAAAGTTTTGTGTAATTTGTGTAAAAAAAAAAAGAAAAAAAGGTAACATTTTATATGAAGGGATATTCATTTCTACTGGCGTGATGCTGTCAAAAACATGATATAACACCGGTTATTAACATGAAAGAGTCTTCATGAATGTTTACGACTGTTGTCATGAGGTGTCATTTGGTAAACAATGACACTTTTAATGCAAAGTTGTACTAAAAGTTGCATTAAAAGTCCATTAAAATGACCAACTTTGCATTATTCTGTAAATAATGATGAGTTTAATGCAACTTGCATTCAAAGTCCATTAAAAGTGTCAACTTTGTCATTATTTACCTAATGACACTTCATGACAACAGGCATAAACATTCATAAAAAACTCAGATGTTATGTCATGTTTAGGACAGTCTTATGCACACCCATTCAAATAAAGTGTTACCCCCCAAAAAAAGATCAATTAACAAAAATACGTTTTCCTGTAACTGAAAGGCATAGCTGCTTTGTAAAACAGACAGGCTTTCGAACTTGCTGGAAAAAAGAAAATACTCTCAATAAAATAAAATCCAGATTTTAAATGTGCATTTTTTTTATTTTTTTATTTCACCGGGTTGTGGAAGGGCTGAATACAAAAAGGCTTGGAGACTCTCTTCTGATGCATAAATACATTCTGATGTGGAGAATGTTCTGGACACAAATCGACGGGGTTATGTTTTATGAATCTTCACAAACCTATAGAACTCGTAGAATTATAAGAAATTGCCTATGGGCGCATAATGATAGATATTTTTGTATAGTTTTGCACTTATTTCTGTTCATCATGAGACCTTGTTGCATCGTTACATAGTACAATATATCTCGTCGTTTGCTTGAGCTGCTCGAACATTTCCCTTCTCGCCTCCCGTGTCTCACTCAGCCCACGGCCTCGCGAGTCCTTCACCACGTTTCCTTTACTTGAGGCAGATAAAGGCTCTCTGGTCTTCTTTTAGCTGTAGAGAGGGGAAAGCAGCCTTCAGAAATCTGTGCGGAGCAACACATTTTTGCAGGACTACCTTCTGAAAACGTTTGTTGACCTCCAACACAGTGTTTTGTTGAGACGCAGAGTGAGGTTTAAGTCGGTGAGCACTCTCCTGAAGTGCAGGCTCATTCCATCCCCTGCCGGACGCTCTTGCCCTCCCCGGCTGACAAAGCAAACAACAAAAACCTCCAATCCGTGTTCTCGTTCTGCGGCCGCTCGATAAGGGAGCCGCAGGGTGGACTCCGGCTGTGGCATGTACTCATTCAGGGCTGAAACACGCCACACATTGAGGTAGTCTATCGCTGCTGTGCTTTGCAGGCACCCTCTCAGCCTTCACAACAAAAGACTATTAATAAATCTTGTATTCGGGGCCGGCTTTCAGTCGTTTGAGGTATTTCCATAGAGCAATCTGTTTATGTTGGCCACCTTTCCAAACAGAAAACTGTCATACACTTAGAGGATGCGTGTAGCATGCGGTACCACAGAAATGTACATTTTGTTCATTCTGTTTTTTATTTATTCCTCTGAAGCGTTTCGGCTGCACCACCTCGTCTTATTCCCAAATCTGTAAGAAGATTTGGTTGAATGGTGCTTTTTGTCTGTATCCAGAACCGTATTACCTCTAGTTAGTACTTCAGCTTTTTTTGTTTTTTTTTTTGCCCTGGTTTGCCATGTTTCCATTTTTTGTACTTGCAGAATCCAGGAGAATCCAGGTCTGATGCATATGAAGCTAATTATTCTACCACCTGCAGGATGGCTTCTGATTTGTCCAGACTTTTTTTTAATTCAGGTTCTTACAGTTCAAGAGCTAATATTGAAATGAACAATAAAACAATTACTTAGATAAATTAAGTTATGTTTTAATCCTAGATTTCATCGACCATTCTCTGAAACGTAACAGTGTGTGGGTGCAGAAATGCAAACGGTAGCTGGAGTTTTTTACATCCCATGCAGGGATGTAAAAATTCATCTCAAAGGTGTTGACACTCTACTGAACTTTTCTCTGGACCTGGTTCTGGTTTTGCAGTGCATTGTCCTCTAATTTAAAAACCGCAGCTTATTTATTAAAGCAACCCGAAATTTGTACCGTTTTGTACTAAATGCAATTCACAGTCCACAGCAGCTCTTCCGTGGTCATGCAAATTCCATTTCCTCGCTGACCTTTGACCTCATTCTGCTCTTAAATCTTCTGTTTCCCTCCCAGATGAAATGAGAGAACCTGCCTCGTACGCGTTGGGAGGGCTCTGCTGCGAAACAAGGTTAATCATTCAGTAACAGATTTTTTTACCGTGACCCTGTGAACCCTCAGACTCGCAGCAAGGTCCAACCTTTCAACTCAATTAGCTTCAATCCAGGCGGTGCGTGTAAAACGTGGGGCTGCTGGGAATTCAGAGCAATATTTGTTGAATCTTTCTTTATTATTATTATTATTTTCAATGTGGAGTTAAAATATTATGTTTTTGTGCGTTTGGCTGAGGAAAAATAACTAAGGTAGCGATGAATCTCAATGATGTATGATGACCATTTATCCAATCTCTTGTCTTTTACAGTGGACCCCTGCTGGTCTGATCCAGTATTTGCATATTTTTTTGTGGAGCACAACTTTAAATTATTCTCAGAAAATTCACAAATTTTCAGATTTGAGAAAAAATATGCATATATTCAAAAGAAAATGCAGCTTGGGAAGCTGAAATTCATTGGCGCAGTGCTTCTTCAGACACTATTGGCTGTTCAGAGCCAAGCCATGTTTCTTAGCTCTGGTTAGTTATATCCCCAAAAACAGCTTAAGGGAGACTGTCACTGTTGGAGGTTACATACCTTTCACTGGACATATTAATGAATATTAAGGTGTATTTGGTGTTTGAACTATCAAAATACAGCTTGTTTTCTTTTTTTTATTTTAGCCATAAAGCCGTGGAATAACACCTTGTTTTTGAGTAGCTTAAAGTAGAAACTGAACAACAGCGGGTCTGTAGATTCAAAGATACCAGCGTATCAAACAAATATGAATATTCAACCCAAATACCGGACGGTTATTTCTAGGTAACAAGTCAAAACTCAGAACATATAATGAAAATTGCCTGTTTTTTGGGGTTTTTTTTGCAAAATAAAAAATTTCTCAGCCATAAAAGTCTGATAGCTGACTAGTTTTAAAACTGTTTGCATTTTAAAAAATAAAAAAAACTTAATTGTAGCTGAAATATTCTTTTAATATAAGTTGGAAAAACAGATTTAAACTTATCATTATGTACAATGTTGAGATTTAAGCTCCGACAGGTAAAATATTGAATAGCTTGTCGTAACAGTGGAGTTTTCATGCTATAATGTAAACCATATCAGCCTAAATTTGTCAATTCATGCAGAACTTCCCGACAAGGTAGGACTGTTAAGCCAAGAAAACATATTTCACAAATATTTTTCCTATCTTGTGCAGACTTTAGGTCGTTTTAACATATGAACGAGTTCACTGTCTCCGAGCAGAGCCAAAGACGGAAACATGATCATTAGTTTCTTGGTTACGTGAAGTTTGTCCTCTCTGTTAATTGAATCTAGCAGTTCTTTAGGCACCGTGTGAGTGCGGGACACATCCCTGGGGAAAATAAACCGAGAGAAGCACTGGAGAAATAAGAAAATCTTCTGCCGAACCGTGGAAATGAAGCTCTCAGACTGTAAAATTAATTCTTCTGCTTGAGAACTCAGTTTCGTCAAAAGCTAACAAACAAAAATAAACTAAAGTCTTGGCAAGGATTAATTACTGATGAGTGGAGGAGCTCAAGAGTAAAGTCAACACTTGTGTGAAATGAAATTGCCTCCCTCCTACCCTCGTGCTGGAAGTTTTATACCATGAAGGCCAGTTTCTTAATTTTGTTTTTGTGTAGATTGCAAACATTTGGACTTGGCATAAAAAATGTGTAGAATTTTTAAGGATTTTGCTGCTGCAACTTTTTTATTTCTTTCTCCTTGCACACTTTTCCAGATGGAGCAAATATAAAAAAAAAAAAAAAAAAAAAAAAAGGGGCTAAAAATTAGCAGAAATATCCTTATGGTCCTTCAGCCGATGTGCTTCCAGCGACTCCTCTTTTGTCGAGTCATGTTTCTGACTTTCCTGCAGTACTTTTACGAGCCCTGGAATGTCTCCTGTCAGGTGTCCTTTATGCGTCTTTGCAGCAACGGCGTCTGTCAAAATTTATGGCAGATGTCTCCCTCGCTTGTGTGGCAGTTACAGGTTGGATGATATATGTCTGTGTGTTTAACTGCTCCTCCACGATGTCCTGAATCTCTTCTCTGACTTGGGTTTTATGCATCCAGGAGAGAAAGGATACAGTCTCTACTTTGTGTGTGTGTGTGTGTGTGTGTGTGTGTGTGTGTAAAATAATCTCTAGATTGATGATTGATGACTGATGTCATTCCTTCTGTTGAGCATTACAGAGGGAAATGACATCTTTCATTCTGTACAGATATTTTAGAAGCAATTTTGTCTTAGTTTTAGTCTGACTTTTATTAACTCCCCTCGTCATATTGGTAATCTAACCATGTTTGCACGTTAGCACAAGGAACTGTCAATATTAGCTTGGGTGACTGAGTATTTTCATGTACTCGTTTCTCACCTGGAGTCCCACAGGGCTCAATTTTTGGTCCTCTTCTTTTGATTTTCATTTGTTCCTGCCAGGGTCCATATTGAAGGAGAATGGTGTGTAATTTCACTGTGATACTGATAGTAGTCATTTTATAATGCCATATTATTGGCTGGACAGCTCTTGACTTTTGAAAGTTCAGAGAAAGTAAGAATTAAGAAGGCAAAGCTGTGAGCAATTTTTCACCAATTTTGGCTGGATTGCTGATGAACTTTAACAAGGAGTGAGAGGTTCTTCCATTAATAAAGTTCCTATACAAATGAACACATTTATTTTTGCCCTCATTTCACTGCTTTTTGCCAGTAGAGCGGTCTTGCCACTGCCAATCGCTGAAGCTTCCTGTTTGCTACATTAAAAGTGGCATGGATGATGGCTCCTTAGAAAACAACGGCTCTTGGACTAACACTAGAAGAACGTTTCTCATATTAAAAACACTAAAACCACATGTCAAACTGACGTTTTTACTGATTTGTGTGGATAATCGGTTAGGTTGCAGTTCAGTTTTGTTACGAAAATAAACTCGGTGTCGTTTCATTCTTTGTTGTCTAGGTTTTTCAGCTGAATTAGGACTATTCTGCACCGCTTTTAATTTGATTTAGAGAAATACAATCTTCTGACTAAATTGATTACATTTTTGTGACATGATCAGTTCATTTCCGTTAACATTTCTCATCCAAAAAAAAAGGTTTTAGGAGAAAAAAAGGATTTCTAACTGTATATTAATTAAATGTTACAAACTAGGATTTCTGTAAATTAAATAATTAACACTGATAAGGGTGAGTACATATGAATTGAACATTATGTCGTCTTTGTGCAAAATTCTCCTTCTCTTTTATGTCGTGATGGATTCTCTCCTCCTGCTCATCACTCTTTGATCCCAGATTCTCAGGAGAGCGATTCATGTGAGAACAAGTCATGCTTTTTGATGCTCATGTTGCATCCATAGCTCCTAAAGTTGACTTGATTGAACAAAACCAATGTGATTTTTAGATTCAGCTCATCAAAATTACCCTAAAACAGTTGAAAAACCCCAGATAATTTTTTTCTTTTGGCTGTTGACCCCAGTGTAATCAGTGATAATGTTCAGAATATCTCTTGACTGATGTGATATTTTTTCTAGCTATTCTTTGATACAGAATATCATAATGTGCTATTTGCTTTGTAGAGTAGTCTGGGGATAGTGGCAGTTCTGCTCTACTTTAGACAGAAACAGTTTATCATGGGTCTCCATATCATGCACACGTACTTCCATCAAAAGTTTGACCCAAGCTGCGAAACTAAAATTCAGAATTCGTATTGAAAAAAGCCTCCCGAGAGAATGAATTTACAGCTAACCACCTCCAGGTGTCCAAAAAAAAAATAAAAAAAAAATGAAAAGAGAATACTGGGGAATTAAGGACGTTTGCAGGCTGGCATTTAGCTCACTCTGACTCGTTTAAAGATAAAAGCTGATGGTTCATTAGAGAATATCAGCCTTAGTGAGCCAGTCTTTAACAAAAGGATTTATGCTGTTCAATATTTTTTTTTAGCTGTTTTCATCTTTATAACACCATTCTACCCAATGCTACCAGTGGGAGAAATATCAAAAGAAAAATAATCAGGATGTTTTCACCTCTGAGGTGTGAAATGCTCTCCAGTGAGTTTTAACTCGTGTACATCTCCCCCGTCGTGTAGGAGGAAACTCCTTTTTAATGATCTGAAACCAGCTACTTCAGATTAGAGCTGGGAATTTTATTGCTATTTCTGGCAGAACTTTATCACACTCCAAGTTCCTTGTTGGTATCTTCGTGGTTCAGTTCTACTTCATCCAACAAAGACCCTGTAAATGTGCAAAGCTAGTTGCTCGTACAGGACAAAAATGTGCAAAATCATTGAAATTGGATTGTTTTTTACCAAAATATTACAGCCACTTAGTAACACAATGGCACATTTTACGGCTGTGCTATGTTTTCTACCATTTGTGGGTAATTTTGCTGTTCATTTTAGTCTTACCTGAATTTTTTAACCCTTTCACAAGCTGAAGGATATTGATCTTGTTTCCCCATTTGTTGAGTTTTTGTTTTTTCTGATTAGGGCATGATGTCTTGCTTTTGAGACCATCCTGTCTACTGCTTGTTACCAGACTGGTTCTAATTAATGACTGATGATTATACGGACTGTGTCTGAATAAATCAATGTTTCCTTGGTGTAATTATTGTAGTAAAAACTGAACCCACCAAAAAAAAAACTGTAAAGTTACAATTTTACAATCTTCAAACCTGAGATTGTACTAGTCATTTTGACTAACCGAGTCAAAAACGTCCCGTCATGATCTAGTTTTACGCGTCAATTTTTTTTTATGGTAGTGAGAACATATTCAATAATACTTCATTTGCATTCATTTTGATTTTCAATCTGAACAAGTTGAACAGGAAGTCCATATTTTGCCATCACACATTAATAAGCACATGAACACAGTTACCGAAACCACTGACTGTGGCACATATGACTGCAACCAAACAATTAAAATATGAACAGTTATCCTGCTGCGGCCTGAATATGGTCTGATCGCGCTGCCTCACAACCACCCCATCTTCACCGGCAGCAGCTCTTGCTTTTCTTCCACGTTTTCTTGGAAGATTTTATATCCTTCCAATTACAGATTTAAAACAATCAAAGGAAAATTGGTTATGTTTTTATAGATTATGTTCAAATAAAACTAGCTTTTTTGTTCCTACCAAAAAGAGCTACATTAATTTCCACAAAAAAAAAACAACTAAACAAACAAACAAAAAAAAAACCCATGACCACACGTTACCCCCTGCGGTGTGTGCGCTCTGAGGCATTCCCGAGCAGCAGACATGAAAACACCTTGTTCGCTGTGATCCTCCACTTCTGTTTCTATTGGAAACACGTTTTAAAGCCAATCATTTTCATCAAAGAAATTCCAGTTGGCCCCTTGGCACCGACCACCAATAGTCGGGGGGACTTGACAAAAACCAGCCTGGAACATTACAACATCAAATACGGAGAGTTATCTCTGTGCAAGCCCGAGGGTTTTTTTTTTTTTTTAACCACCAGTGCTGTTTGGTAGAGAGGCATTGTGACTGAAGAGGCCCCAAAACGACCGTAAAGCTTTGGTTCACTTCCAACAGAACCCTCAGTGCTTTGTTCTGTGGAGAAGTGGAAGGTGCTCTCGTGGTTACAGGCTCTCTCTGTGTCTGAACAATTATACGTTTCCCTTTTTTCTTCTTCAAGGTCTCAGAGGGATAAGAGTTGGAGATTTTCCTTCATGGGAGAAAAAAAATTTAACTCTGATTCATATGCAAGGATGGAAGAACAACATTCTGTCCAAGAGGCTCATCCAGCAGAAGTTTCATGTTTTTTTAATTTTGGTCCTTTTAACATATCCAGACACAACTGCAGGAGCTGATTAACAGTAAAATTTGTATTTCGCACTCGGCCAGAAATGAGAAACGGTCAGTAAAATGTTCAGTTTTACCTCTGGATGTCTTCCGTATGATTCTTCCCCACCAATTTTAATTTTTTTTTGTTTTGGTTTGGTTTTTTTAAGCGGTGAGTTAAACACCTTTGTCAGAAAAAAAAAAAATCCAACAACCATTTAAAAAAATACTGAAGACCATTTTGCTCACAACCTGAAGCTTCTACGTATTTTTATAATCTCACTTCATTTTGCATATCTGCAACTTTTTAACCCTGGCTTCAACTTTAGTGGGTTTTTTGTTTTTTTAATTCTCTAATTTTGTTCCAGGCTTTAGGGTCGAATCCACATCAATCAATGTAACTCAAAAACACGGCATATCACTTGATTTCTGTGTCTAAGGCTCACGCGCCAAAAATAAAAAGAAAACCTGTTGCGTTTTCTCATAAAGAATATCGCAAAAGAGAGTGCACAAATGGAGAACCACGTTAAACTCAGCAGAATATTGGAGCCTTGAGCTGTTTTTAGCGAAATCAAAGGGACTGAAAGATGAATCTAAAACATTCCTCTTAGGTCTTGGTTATATATTTATATAATAACTGAGGCTTCAACTGGGTTATGAAGCTTATAGTGTTGATCCTAAATCTTTTTAAAAATGTTTTTGTCTGTGATTGCTCGCAGTTCCACGTTGGCCAGAACAAACGTTTCCAGATCCGCACAGCAGCGGCAGGAAATTCAAACTCCTCTCCCCCAGAGTGATTTCTCCGCCTGATTAACGACTTTCTCTCATGTGTCTTCTGAATTACTAATTACGTATATAATTAGCAGAAGTGATTCATGAGGCGGGAACATGTAAAAGCAACATTGCGTTGGTTCTGTACAGCAACTGTGAGCAGATTAACACAACACAGTTTTTTTTTCTTGTTCGAGAGTTACTTATCTAATTTGGGGAATTCCTTTTTGACCCGTAGTTTCCATCTCATTTAGAAAACAGTAGGGGTGCTGTGGTGGTGCAAGGGTTAAGCACAACCCACATATGGAGGCCTTAGTCCCCACTTTCCTGTCAATTCACTATCAAATAAAGGCCACAAGAGCCAATAAAACCTTTAAGAAAAAGCAGTAATCAGTCTGAGCCAAGAACTCATGTAACACAAAATATTCAGTATCAGAAGTGGTGTTGTTTTTTTTACTGAAATTCATGTGAATGGAAGGAAGTGAATACATTAAATCAGTAATTCTGTTAAGAACGAATTGAAGTCATCTGACCTGAACTTGTTTCTACACCAGAATGGATCCAACACACCGGAAATATGTGGAACCAGCAGGAACAATAAACGCATTTCACCAGTCAAAGCACATTTTATTAATTCGTTTTTTTTTTTCTTTTCCTCCCCCATGTCGTCCTTCCTGGCCTTCGATCTATATCATTGCGCTCTGTTCATGGTGTCAACTAAATCAATTCTACTCATTTCTGTTTCTTGGAAGGTAATTTATTCTGTGTTAAGTACCGGTTCCTCCCTCCTCCATTTCCTGTGAAATTGGCCCCCCGTTTGTCAGTGATAAAGACTCGGAGACTTGAGACGTATCGCATTTTCTTTTTCCCTGCCTTCCACGCGCTCCCTCTATTACGCTCCCCCTCATTGTCTGAGCTGACACGTCGGGCTGAGCGGCTTTCATCAGATAGTTTTATCTCAGGGAACATGACGCCGACACTGTGGGGAGAATAAACAAAGGCTAGGCAGCACATGGAAATGTGAGTGATGACAGCGTTTTAAATATGGAGCAGGAAAGTGTTGAATACCGAATGTTATTTAAATATTTCTATTAGACATACCTGACCTCGGATTCAATATGGCTCTTATGTCTATTCTTGAGGTTTTAGCCTTTAGAAAATGTATTTTTTTTTTTTCACTTCCCACCACCAATGTAATATTTGAGCTTTACATAATGTGATTTTTTTTTTGTCTTCAACATAATGGAACTTTTTAGTTTCTTTCAGTAAAAACAGCGTCATAATGCTGAGGCTGAGGCAAACCGAAGAATCCCGAAACACTGACTGTTCTAAAACGCGACTTCTTTGATAAAATGTCTAATCTTTACTATGGCATCATTTTCCTCCAAACCCCAACAGTCATTTATTTTTATAAAAATAAAAAATAAAATAAAAAACATAAAAATGGAGCAATTAATTCGTCAACCTTTTTAGTTCCACACTGCCTGATGAAATGTAATTATAAGGCACGTTTAAAAATAATAGTTGACCAAAGTGCTGTACAACTAAAAAAAATAAATAAATAAAGGTATCCTGGCAACAAAGTTACAGTATCTAGTTGATTTTATATCATGCTTTAAATCCAACATAAAAACAGTTTTTATATTAAGTTAGCAAAAGTCTAGTAAAAGAGGTTCTCCCGTGGTTCTCTTGGCCTGACCTCAGCGATCTAGTCTGGCTGTAGGAGACGAAATACCCGTCCACTTAACTGATCTCCAACCCCACATCTTTAGTGATTTTAGCTGCTTTTCTTCACCCGCTCATCCTTATATTATTTGCTTTGGGATGACGCCAAACAAATGTTCCAGGATCATCTCCACGATTTAATCCTCCTTTAATCCAATCATCCTCAGTATATGGCTGATTCTCTTTATTCTTTATTTTCACTCCGATTGCTTTGAGATTTCCGTCATGAAGATTGTGTTATGTTTTTGTTTGTTGAGCTACCAGGACATAATCCATTTGTTTGGACTTGGTTTAAATGTTAGAACAGTTTTTTACAGGAAACACCCAGCAGCTTTCTTCACACTCTCTGTTTACTTTGTTAAATTAATTTCAGAATCATTCTGTTTTGGCATGTTCTCCATCAGCTTTAGTTGGTCTTTGAAGTGTGCAAGCCCTCTGTCAACCGCAGACTTCGCTACAGGTTTAGACATGTGCAGGTTTTTCTTTTAGAAATGCATATTGCAACATTATTTACATTACATTTTTGCCCCAGATGAACCAAATCAAATCAAGATTTATTGTCAATTCTCCTGTGCATACAGTCATAGTGCAGGAAAATGAAAAAGTGTTTCTCCAGGGTCAGCATAAGTAATTTAAAAACTCAAATATGAAGTGTCTAAACGAAAAGTCATTAAATACAACTTAGATTTTATACATATATATATATATATCTATAAATTCTTTTACATAGCAGAAACTTTCAGCTGATAAATATATTTTTCCTTTAGTTCTCAAGTGAATAATCTAATGGCTGATAATAACTTGATGTGAAAAGAAAGGACAAACATAAGCTTTTTTTTCCATGAGATTTTTACATTTCTGCCTGAGGCTGTGTATTTCACCCTGTAGGCAAACACACTCACTAATACAACATGAACGCATTCATGAGATTTTGGCTTATGAGGAAAATAATGTGAGAAAGCCTTCCACACATTTACCAAGAGAACTTTATTTAACCAGATTTAGTGACCCAAAACATTTACCTTAAGTCTAGCAGATGGAAACAACCCTGTGGGAACACAGGTTTGGTTCTACAAGTTTTTGTATTTATTGATAGTGCCAGTTCTGGAACCTGGTCTTAATTTCCCACCAGTCCAGTGGATCAATTCAAACCATGGTATTTTCTGGTCTTGGCCAAACTGGACACTAGTTTAATTTATTTACAAAGAAGTTCCAACAAAATCCTCGCAAATGCTTCATGAATATTTTGACATTCTTTACTTCTCTTTATGATAAATTGCTAGCATCTGGGTTGATGGTCTTTACCAGATAGTACAAGTATCTTCTTCTGTTTGGCAAATGACCAGGTAGCAGCACCACCTGGTGGTAGATGAAAAATGTTACAGGCAGCCAAAGATAAAAACAATGCAAGCTCTTATGGAATGATCATAAGCGTAAGCATTCAGTGGAATGGCCACTGAATATTTCTGAGGAATTGAGTTTCTCATTTCTGAGTTGCAGTAAAAGTAGAATTGATAGCATCTGGATTTTGGTTTAAAGTTAAGAATAGTTCATAATTCCCCTCGGTTTAGTAACAATTCAACAAAAAAAAGTTTTAGTGTTATGCAGAGACTGTAATCTCAAAATCTGGATAAAATCCTATCTGGATCCTGATTCAATATTTTAGTGTCTAACCCTTTGTAAATTAGAGTACCACTAAAACATTTGTAACTTTGCCATTTTACCAAGAACAATCTTTTTCTTTTGTGCTTGTTGCTCATTTCTGATATTGGTGAAGTTGTGTACTACAACACTTTTACTCAAGTAAAAATAATCTGATTTGTAGCTAATCCTGCCTTTAAAACACAAGTGGTTCAAATAAAGTGATACCTGCTGCGTTTTAGGAGAATTTTTCCATTGTATCGTCTCAGCTTGTCTGAAGGAAATGTATGCCTTCCTAAACATCCTCCTGAAAAAGATGTCATATGTCGAATCTGATGATCCTGTCCTTGTTTACGGAGGTTTCTGTGTGTCTTTTCAACAAACAAGAACTGAAAGTTGTATCGTACCTTCTTGAGTTCAGAATAAATCCATTTAACGCCTGTAACCTCACCTCCAGAGGAGCTGAAGCCTTGAAAAAGATTGATTTAACTGATTCACGTTTTTTGTTGTTGTTGTTGTTGTTGTTGTTGTTTTTGCCTCCTACATCTTAGTAGAAGTGTAGGTACATGTTAATTTTAAAATACTTTGTGTTTTGTAGCTTCTTATATTGTGGTGCATTAAAGGAGTGTTGGGCACTGTTGAAATTTTGATGAGTGAGTTCATACAAAGATCCAACCCTCGTTTTATTTTATCCTTTAATTTTGGTAAACCGATGCACAAATACTGTTCTGTTCATTTTCTCAGTTGTTTTTGTCCAAGAGTGTATTCTAGAGTAGGCACCAAACAATACAATCAAATGTAAAAGAAAGAAGTAGTGCTAAAAAGCTATACATTTCCTTCTTCATCTCTGTAATATTACCATTTATTCTACTGATTTGGTTTAATCTGTTGGTTATCTGCAGCTCTTTGAACATCATAAATCTTTTGATTAAATGAGAGCAGAAGAAAGGGGTGAGAGGTGATGAAACACAACATAAGAGACGCATGCTGGCTTAAAAAAAAAACGAACCAGAAATAAATGGCGAAATGTCTCAAGGAAGATGAAAAGAATTTGGCAAAACCTGAAATGAGGATTAAAGTGAAAAGGGAGGCAAAAGAATAAGCTGCTGACATGGACCAGGAAAAATAGTCGATGTCATGGTCGCGCGGTGAGATGTGAACATCAAACAGCTCCTGTCAAAAGCCCATTTCTACTTAAGCCACTGCCGTAAAACACTTACATTATAGCCTGAATCTAAAATGGAAATCATTGGCTCCTTGTGCCACACAAAGGTGAGAAGCTGCGAGACGGATGGAGGGAGTGGCGCAGACCCTCTGGAAGAAATTCAAACATGACTCCATGGGCCATTTCCTATCCAAGCCTGATGTCAATTAAACTTTTGGACTTCTCGCTTGTTCAGACACTGGAATAAGAACCTGTATTTCTTCCACCGATGCCTTTTTTTCCCCTTTAGTGTGGGGAAAGCTAAACTAAACCTAATTTTGTATAGAGATCATTTAAAATAACTTTATACACAGAGAAATGGATCATCAACCAATTTATCTACCCAATTTTTTGGTTATATTTGAGTGGAACATTTGCTTGGTTAGTATTCAAAGCTATATCGTAAAAATCTTACTTTACCCCTTGGGGAAAATGGTTAAAAAGGACACAAAGTTACAACAGAATAATGTACTAAAGCCATTAGTGAATAATGAATAACCTTATTGGCTCATCCTAACATGCCACTCCTCTGCCAGGTAAAACAATACAAATAGAACAAGGATTTAAATGTATTAGAAAAAACACATTTTCTCAATGAATAATCTAATGGCTAACACTTGAGATTGAGGAAAAAGGCTCTTAGCTGGCATACTTGCACAACAACAGGCGAATATAATGGCCTCCCCGTGTTTTTACCCCTTTTATGTCCTGTAAAGGTCAGTAAGAGACTCTGATATGTGCTTTTGAATGTCTCTTTAACATCTGCATTGCTGATAAACAAGCAGCACAGGCCAGACCATTGACTCCGAACAAAGTCAGGAAAGTTTAGTGCTTCGCAGAAATCGTTTCCGCTCGGCGTCCTGCCTGAACAAAGCCACACAAAGAGGGCCAGTCTCGTTCAGCATTCTTCTTCCCTGCTGGAGCTCAGGTAATTTCATTTTCCCCAAAGCACCTCATTCAATAGATTCCCCTCCAAACTGTTATTTGTGATTATTACAGGGCTGCAACCATTTGGGAATGATAGTTACCGGACCAAGAAATCGACTGTTCCAGGGACTTCTTTCTTTCTCTGTCAGGTCCGACGCCCGCTGGATCGATGCGCCTCTCTGTGCTGTAATTTTTGTTGAACTGCTTCCCATTTGGACACTCGCTGTGTCCTCCACTCGGCACAGAAGCCTCTTCCTCTCATCTGGCGTTTTATTGTGTGCCGACGGAGCGAAATGCGTCTGACGTGAACCCTGTCGTGGTAATTCTCTAAGAAGCCAATTAAACTTGCAGATCTTTCTGTTTAAACTGCTGAGGTATGCCGGGAGGGTTGGGGGTTCTGGACATCTCGCCATTCATCTCGGAAACTTTCTGGAACTTAGAGGCGATAACCTCCATACTGTCAGGTGCTGAAACTTCCCAAGAACCCATCAAAGATTAGTTTTGTGCTGTCAGAGTGAGTTTGTGAGACATGTTTCCGAAACCCCCGGCAACTTTGAAACTCAGACCCCCTTTCTGATGAATCATTGGAACTATTTGGGCAGCTGTGGGGGCTTAGCGGGATGAGAGTTGTGCTTTAAATCTACTTTCCCGGCTGTCATACTACTCAGACCTCCCTCTCCCCAGATTCTTCTTCACGTTCCTCCAAGTAACATAGAAATACTTGGTTTTCCTCCATCCTGCTGCTAGCCCGATACCATCAGGAGACTTTCTGGGTTGGAAATTGAAACCCGCAGCAAACCTGCTGCGGCGAGCCTGCAGGGTCCACAAGCCAGATGAGATGAAAGCGAACGATTCAATTATCTGATACTATTATCTGCACCGATGCTCACATGTGACTTTAGAGTCAGCTTGCCTCTAGATTAAGCTAAAGACATGACAGTTTACCTGTTGCTCATTAACAAGGAATGAGATGGGAAATTTTAATCTGAAAGATGCCTGCCAGCGAAGATTTGGTGGTTTAAAACAGTCGAAGGCTTTGTTTGCACTACGTGTTACATACGCCCACTTAACAATTAGATAAAATCCTGCCTGGAAGCTGAAGAAAAGTCTAGATAAAAATCTGATGTTGCTTATTTGCCCCCTCCTGCCTATAAACGGTTGCAGTGAGTCAGTTCTGTCCTCAGATGCCATGAATTCTATTCGATTACTTGTTTACCTCAAATGAAGGATTGTATATAAGTTACATAACCATTCCTCTGTTTGCAAAATACTATATAAAAAAAGCAGTAGTTTCATTGTTATTTTGCACCTTCACCTACCAGCATTATGTTACAAACCCCTTAGCTGTCATGTTCAAAATACCTATTTATAAGTCAGTGTGTCCATGAGGACACTGGTGTCTTCATGAAGTTTAAAGCTACAGTATATAACGTTTACTAAAATATGTTTTTTACATAATTGTTCAAACTGTCACCATGTTGTGACGGTTTAATACGAGACAGATAATCTGTGAAAAGGTGCTGCTCCCGAACAAAAATAACCAATCAGGGGGAGGGTCCTGGCGCTGTCAATCAAACTCATGTATGTGCTGTTAGATGTGGTAATGGTGGAGAAGCAACTTAAGTTTCTAGGAGAATCATTTATCCGCCGTCATCTGTGGTCATTCATTCCAACACGCATTTGTGGCAGACTCCGTTATGGTGAGTTTATGGTCCATGCCAGGTTACCTGGGTTACTCCTGAACATTCATATCAATTTCCAAATCCCTTGTAGGAGACAGTTTGGTTCAGTGTTGACAACTCTGAAAAACGTGTACTGACAATCTGGGTTTCTTTGACCCAAGCAGCTGTTTAGAAATGGTTTCGTAAGAGTTTTTCAGCTCGACGTTAGGAGTTGGGAACTCAAAACAATCACAACCACTAACTAGAGGTTATCATGCTTTGGCTTTGTCAGGTTAAATAGACTAAGTGATTTAGTGGAATAACTTCTGCGGATTAAGCCACTTCTGTTTTAAAAAATTAATTGCACTGTGTTGCATATTTATTGTACCCTGGAAACGGAACAGTTCAAACAGACCAGCTGTGGTCATTTTCTTTTTGTTCTGCCATCAGAGAGAGATTTTTTTTTACACTTTTTTTTGATATAATCTGTTACTCCTTCATTGTGTTTTCAGTCGGGCTTGCATCTGTTGGGTTGTTTCATCTGTGGATGGAGCAGCAGGAGGCCTGATGAAAACCAGGTCTCAACGCAGAGCTTTTTTTTTTGTACATCTGTCTTTTCATATTCCTCTGGTTGAATGTCTTATTTTTTTATTTTATTTTTTTTCATTTTCTCTGTCCATCTTCCTCTGAGCGCTCCTCTTCATCTTCACTTTTGATTTCAGGCCTTAAGAGGCTCTCTCTGATGGAAAGCAGCTCTGTCATGTGTTATGCTCTGCTGGAAATTGCCTCCATGGTAATTTTCTAACTCGCCTAACTCAAGTGTGAGTAATCTGTGTGTGAGGCCTCCTTCATGCTCATATACATGTAGATGCTGATCACAGGCGAGGCTCATAATCTCTTGTATAAGACCATAAATATGCTGCATTAACAGCCACTGATCTGGAGTTATTTCCATCAGATGTTTTTTTTTTTTTTTTTTTTCCTTTTCGGGAATTACTTTGGTGCAGATGAATCATTTCAGCAAAATGAATCGTTCCTCCATTGATGTTGTTATTCTGTGCTGCGTAAAAAAGATTATAGACAGATGGCTGTGAGAGCAAGTTTGACTAATTAGGAACTATTCAGTCTTTCTAATGAGCTCACAAAGGACTAATAAATGTTTCTAATTTCTTAATGCAGCATTCAAGAATTACTTTATTCACATATTGGGTTTAGACATTGCTTTCATGGTTTTGACGGTCGTTTTGTTGCGCCGCTGTTGCTCGTCTTCCTGAGGGGATGCCGCGTTCTTCTTTTTACTCCTCCTTTCGGTTTTCATGCGTTAACGTCCAGGCAGAAAAATCACATTGTGGGCTTTCTTCACACCTCCATCCTCGGTTGCCACGGTAACACCGAGCATCACTTCGAGCAACCTTAATAGCATTCCTGGTGAAGTAAAATGGTATCCTCTCCTGCCTCTTTATCCACCTCCTCTTTTGATAGTTTCTGGACATTTCTTCCCCTGGCCTCTGTTGTTGTTTAATGTCTTTGTTTCCTGTTTATCTCTAATTTTCTTTTCATTCCATTGCCCTCATGTTGTGTCATGCCTTTTTGGAAAATCTCCCTTTTCATATCCGTTTTTAATTTTGAAGGGAAAACCGCTAACCAGAAGAAATTACTCAGAAAAGTTTTTTGAGTCCTATGAAATCTTTTGACTTTAACCGAATCATGTCAACATTTGAATTGCACAGACACAAAAACGCTGAGATGGAGAGTGAACTAAAATATTTTTTTAAGTAAGAGCTCAGTTACAATAGTGGAATAATTTAAAATTATCTGAGACAAAGGATTAGTGGATAAACTAATAAACAAGCTGTTGAACTGAATCAAGCAAAGTTTAGATTACATTGCAATAACAAATTCGAAACATTCACATGAAATATTTTTTCATCCTGTTCAGTTTTTTTTCCCTGTGGTTCTAACAAATGTCAATTCAAGATACTTTGCAGTAGAAACCCATCCACAGTTACTTCTCAAAGAATTAGAAATTACAGGAAATGAAGAGGTGAATACGATCTTGGATATCATTGAGACAAGTTGTATGAATAAAGGTCAAAGAAATAACAATTAAAAAAAAGACTTTAGATTTGTACTCTGTGTATTGAATTTACAGAACTCTAATTTCACTTTTATAAGTGAGGAAAAAATTTCAGATTTTGAGATAATATTCAGATTTTTTTTTTTTTTTAGATGTACTTGTAGAACCTATTAGAGTCCAAATTCAGCTCAGCCCAGGTTGTCTATTTGTTTAGACAAATTGGATAAAACTACATTTAGTCCAATTTGGTCCTTGTTACTGTGATATTGCGCGACTGTCATAAAAGTGCCAACTTTTTCAGCTGCTAAAAAGCTCTTCATCTGGTATTACTTAGAACCTTCTAATGTAGCTATTATGATTGGTTTGAGTTTTCACAAATTTAAATTAAACATCAGTTGATATAAAACAAATGAAAAGGACATAAATACTACTGTTCACATAAGGATAAAATAATCACATAAAAGCCCCAAACAGGTCTTAATTGCAATTCTGGGCAGAATACTGGACAGATTGCACTAAACACCAGTGTTTACAGGTGTAACATTTTGCTCACTTCACCTTCAGGAAATGTTTGAAATTAGTTTTTCAGCACATCATATCAAGTGCTGATTTTCCCGCAATTAAATGTGGGTGAGCTGATGCTGCTGTCTTGTTTCTCATCCTGTTAACAGTGTGACTACAAATACAATCCAGTTGCTAATCACCACTGAAATGTCGGAACAGCTCAACCTTTCTAGTTTATCTTCAGCCATTTTTAATTCTGGGTTGCAATACAACTTTTGCGCTGGGAAAAAAAATCCAGATTTATCAGATGCAGTTTTTAATTCTCCACGCCCTCCTCCCACACACACACACACACACACACATCAAGTTTTAGTCTTTTTTTCAATTACACATAAAAAAAATTGAATAGAAACTGTAACTATCCAAAGTCTGTGAGGATTTTAGATTATTAAAAAAAAAAAAAAACCCAGCAGCTAGGAACAGAAACTCTCAGAGCAGAGTAATGGGCCTGTCAGTACAGGCGCTTATTAAAACAGCCTGAAAATTAGCAGTGTAATTTTAGAATCATGTAACTTTGTTCTTAGTGATCCAGCCAACAGTTCGCTATGTGGGTAATTATATCTGACAAGCTTACACACAAAGAATGAGGGATAATTGGCTTTATGGATGGCTCATTGTCCTCAGCGTCGGCGCATAGTTCATCCACCAAGAAGTTCTGCGAGAGCAATGAAAACAAAATGACATCCAGCAATAATATCACATCTATTACACATTCATAGTAAAAGTAACACTTTTGCTATGAAGGCAGTATTCTTTATGTTGGGATTTTACTGACGCTTTTCCAGGTTTTGTCAGAGTTGGTCCAAAATTCTACTGAGGTCCGAAGCAGAATTTATTTTGCGGCTAACCTCTAGGTAAGCTCGCCAGCCACCCTTTGTTGGTGTCGCCCTCATACTCATCCTCACCTAGCACAAACATTGGTTTATAAAATGGCATCATCATGAAGCGCTATTACATGACTGACAATGCAAACGTTTAACAGGAAGTATTTTTTGTTTCCATCCAACTATGATTAGCTTTTAACGGTTTTCTCTTCTAATGTCCTTATGCATCCAAATATACGATGCAGTGTTTTACTAAGACTCTGACACATCAGGATCAGTTGTAGTCAAAAATTGAAATTCTTGGTTTACATCTAACACCAAACGTGTTCCGTCCTCTTTGGGAAACAAGCCGGTGGTTCATCCTCGAGCAGGCCAACAATCCTAAAACATACAGCCAGTGATAAGATGGAATAGTTCAAATTAAAATATAATTTTGTCCCGTCAAAGTCCAGCCAACTCACAGTATGCGGCAAGACTTGAGTCCAATCAATCCGACTGAACTAGCTTGCAAAGATAATATCCCAAAAGACTTGCAGTTTTACTTTCACATACAATCCGTAAAAATACAGGAAAGTTTGGAGCTGTAATGCAGAACAAAAAAAAAAAAAAGAAAGCTGACAAGGTTGGAATACTTTTGTTTGATACTGTCTGTGCAGTGGCCGAAACGTCTCTCTAGATTTTAGAGATCTTTTTTTTTTTTTGTGGCTTAACTAACAGCTGTCTGTCATTTTATGCATGCTGAGCCTAGTTGAAAATTTAGCTAGCTATAAAATTACTGGATCTTCACAGTTGATCCCGAGTCAGGCCCCTTTCACAATGGGATCGAGAGCAAGCTATGCTGCACTACCACTACAACACACCTGAATGTTGTTGACAGCCAATCGATACGGTTTCTGCTCCAGGATGTTTCCTTCAGCTGGTCAAAGTCCTGATGGATGTGGCAGATTTCTGCCCCATAACCATCAGTTTCCACCTTGCAGTGGAAGAAGCATCTTATTATTTTATCAACTTACCTACAGCTTCAGAAGAGGTGCAGGAGAAAAGGACTGATCACGCCGATATTTATAACCCAGGGGCATTCCTTGGAAAATGCAGGTCAAAGGAATTGTGCAAACTGCACAATCTGTGTTCTCCACTGCAATGCCAGTTACTGATAACAAGGCACAGCACTAAAAGCAGAGGAGGTTCTTTTAGGGATGACTCTATGAAGCTATATTCCAAACCTGCTTTCACATTTCCCACCCCTCGTCTCTGCTAATAAGAATGCCTGACCTTTTTCTTTGATGCCCGAGAAGAATCATCATGTGCAGCTCACACGAAACTTGTTAGCAGCAAAACCCAAAGTGAAACTGTTCCCTCCTAATCCCTTCATCTTTTTCCTGGTCACCTCTTCATATCCCTCCACCGCTCCGGTCCTCCTTCCCTCCACAGGGGCCCAATAGTTCCTCTCCGGCTTCCTCTAATTGACAGAGGACCATTAAAAAGCCATCAGAGACGTTTCCCTCTCGACGTTTACGACATTAGCCAGAAAAAAATGTGTTCCTTATTCCTTCACACTTCAAACTAGCTGACCAGGTGAGGTGGGGAGGAGGCAAGTTTAGTCCTTGTTTGTTCTTATTGGATACCGATTGCTCTTTTAATGACCAATAAAATAACCGAGAGGCGTAGTGTTTGGTTTTTGTGGCCTGCGAGACTGAAGTTTTCTTAATCTGTGCCATTGATGAGATGTCGCTTTCGTAAAAATGTGACATGCCGACAGCAGCAGCAGGTTACGTTTCAAAAAAGTAGTTTTGGCCTGACTTTCCACATTACCAGATAATTTACATGTCTCTATTTTTGTCAGCTATGTTTGGATTTGAAAGGTAGAAGCGATACGCAGCATGAACTGATTAGACGGAGGTTAATGGGGTGTGTGCAGTACGGATGCTTTTACACTTGTTTCCATTGTGCCACAAACGAGGGATGAGCTTCTGAGAAGTTCACCATGACAATAAATATCCAAATGAAACATCGATACACTGTCTTCATGGATGTATTGAACCTCTCAGACTTTAGTTAAAGTGAGCTGTAAAATGTCTTGCTGCTGTCAGACTTAAAAATTCATCACCACAAAATCTAAAAATCAAAACTTTCCATATATGAATGTATTTCTTAGACTTCTTTTTTTCTTCGCTTCACTTTTGGCTTCAGCTAGTTCAGAAAATACTTTTTTTTTTCTTTTGCCATTTCATTTTGCTTTCCAACATCAGAACTCAAACTCCTCGACCAACTTTCTTGTTTTTATTTTTTGCTTTCACACATTGTTCTGTTCGGCCTCGTTTCACACAACCTTCCATCAATAGAGCCGGGATTGATTCAGCAAAAGCAGCGTCATAGAGGCGAGCAGCTTTTCTCTGTCGATAGTCGTGTGAGGTTTTTCCTCTCTCTCTCTTTTTTTTTTTATATTTTTTTTTTAGCTCTTTGCATCTTTTCTCTAATGCACCTGAGTGCTTCACTGAACAGCTACTTGGATCATTTGGGCCACAAAAGCCATTCTGAAGAATCCATTCACTCTCTTTGTCGGTCTTGTGAGGGCTTTGTGTGTTGCTGAAAAGATGGTGGGGTTGGAGGAGACTGGAAAAAGGAACGTGATGTTCATCGCTTGTTGTGTTTGAGACAAAATACAACTCTGGATCCATTGCTATTCCGCACTTTACAGATTGGCCTCATTTCAGCTTCATGACTCTCCTCTGAAGAAGTTTCCAGCCTCCCGAGAGCCGATGGGCTGTCTTGCTGCAGCTCCGACCGTTAACCTGCAGAAATTGACTGCCGGGACAAATTGATGGGGTCAGATCTGAGAGAAGTGCAGGAGGGAAGGGAGACGACAATAATTCGAGGTCAAAGATTGCAGATGGAAGCTGCTAAAATAATATTTTTTTTTTGTTTTGTTTTTTTTGCATGAAGACAAAAAATTTTTTTACAATGACTGTAACTGGAGAAGCAACAGTACTAAACGTACTACTTTTTACGATGGTGCCGTAGAACGTTAACTCCCTTACAATGTACAGATGAGCTGGTTTGCGATATACCAAACATGGATGAATTCCTTTAGTAAAGGTTGTGGTCATTTTCAAAGACACCGATCACAGTTTGTTCACTTCTTTGTCTCCTCTCGCTTTTTGAGAAATGAACACAGGTCCTTGGAGAATTTCGTGACCAGAAATCAAATTTTTTAACTCAATTTGAGTTAATTTTTGCTCCTCAGCACTAGGTCAAGCTTGGTAAGTCGCATTCTTAAAGGAAGCTTTGACCTAACTCATCATCCATGATAGCTTTCTTCAGTATAACAGCTTCAACTGTGCTAAAATAAATTTAGCTGATCAGTGAATTTGCATTTTATATAATAATTTAAATTATCATTATTTTTTACATAGCATGCAACTGCTTCCACTTCTGCCATAAACCCCCCCTAAATCTGTCATGTATTAACACTATTTTTGTTCAGTTTTAGACACATAACCTGTCTGAAACTATCTTGCTCGATAAGATCTCTATAGCAGCTAGCTGGAACTTAAAAATTAAACTTTAAATCATTTAAAAACAAAATGTTTCTGAGTAGAAACAAATTTGAACAAAGTTCATCCAGACTTGATTCTGCTCTCCCTCCGTGTTTCTCTCAGTCTGACCCGTCTTTCTCTTGGGCCTCCAGGTCCCGACTCAGCACAAACCGACACACACAATTAGCTCTGTTTAAGGTAATCATGAATTGGGAAGATGTGTAGAGAAATGTATTCATGTAGGATTGACTCAAAGCAGGCTAAGTTAGTAGCACTCTGATTTTCTGCGAGAAAAGAATATAACTCAGAAATTCTGATTGTAAAATAAAACTGAGATTCTGTCTGAATGCAGAATGGCTCTGAGCTGTGCTGCTGCTCTGTGTCTCTGTAGGCTCACAGGTAATGCTGAGCTACTTCCTTTGACCTCCGTCAGTCTGTGGCTTTGCTCTGTAGGAGTAAGAGTGTCTCTGTCCTTGAGGGAAAAAAACAACTTTAAAACTCCTCATAGCTCTGTATCGGCTGGGAGGCGCAGAAGGTCGGCTTCTGCAGGTCCGTCCGCACCCACTGAACAAAACTTGAAAGCTAAGGTCACGTGACCCAGATCTGGGGGTGCGTGTCGGGTTTTCTTAGCCATCTGTCTGCTCGGCAGCTTCAGTCGGCTCTGACATGAATATCTTTACCCATAATCCCCGGTGATGCAGGTTATTATTTTCTCACACCTGACAAACTGCAGTTCTGCTGTTTGATGAATCCCCCCAAGATATATATATATATATATATATATATATATATATATATATATATATATATATAAATAATATGTTTTCTTTGTTGCTTTCAGGTTTTCTGCTTCTTATTTTGTATTCTTTTAAAAACTTACAGTCACAGTGAAGTCCTTTCACAGTTGTTTTGTTCTCTGTTGTTTTTGAAGGCAAAAATTATATTCTTGACTTTGAAAGTCGATCTAACGTCCCCAGAGAGGCTAAATAACTCCTGGAACGTTGTGTACCACACTCAGATATGACTGATGATTGTTATATTATTATATTTTTATATTATTATGATTATTATTATTACTGCAACTCTCAAGGAGCTATATTACGACCTTAGCGCCTCTAAGCCAATTTAAGACCACATTTATCTCGATTAGGCACATCCTTGTTAATTATTTCTGATTAAAGATGCACAGTTTGAGCCACAAAATCCTCGTAAAATGAAAGGGATGTTTATTTTTTTTTTGTAGAAAATGTTAAGACAAAATTTATTGTGCCCTTTTGACAGAAAACGATATTCCTCACGTTATTAATGTCATCCTTTGTGAAAATGTTATGAATAATCTAATGTTCCCAGCATACTTTACATTTTAATACATTGCTCAGTTGTCAGAATTTTGTAGCCAGAGTTATTGAGAACCAAAGTTGATGACTTAAAAGTCACATGCAGTTCCAACGCTGCAGTTTGCAGAAAACCCTGACCTGTGTAAATCCTCTGAACGTACTCTGTCATTATATTCCGCTGAGCTCAAGACATTACAATGAGATCTATGGGACATTTCTGGGAAAACTGTTAAAATGCACCGTTTTGGAGGACAATTCATCCCCCGGAACTTGGTAGGAAGTAAAAAGACATTTTTTTTTCCTGAATAAGTTAATGAAAGAAAATCAGATTTCTGTATTAAATGTACAGGAAGGCATTGACAAGGGTAGCTACTTGGACCATTTGGGCCACAAAAGTAGGATAAAAGCAAAAGCTCTGCTTCTTCAGTTTCCAGGCTTATCATCCACATAGCATCCACTCACATCTTCCTGCCATTGACATTGAAAAAGCTGACAGCTGACCCCGTGCCATTTGTAAAAAAAAAAAAAAAAAAAGTAATGTCCCACTTATGTGTTCAATTTTAAAAAAAGTTTACCTTCCAGAAAGAGCGAAAGAGAGATTTCTATCTTTCCTTTCATTAAGTCAAATCTATGAACACTCATTCTGAGTTTCCTTTGTTTATGCTGTTATTTTTCTTTCTATTTGTCATTGAGATAAATTAGTGTGATTACTAATAACATGATGGTGTGATTAGGTCCAATATAATCATTCAAATTCCAAAAGAAGGGCCAAAAAAGTGATTTGCCCCAAAATAATTTTTTTTTTTTTTTTTTTTTTTTACAACGCATGCCTCTCATTCCTCTTTATGAAGAATGCAATTAAGGCCTGCTGAAAGCAAATTATCCCTTGGATTATTGGTAGATTTTATAGACGGATGAGAAATGATGTTTAATTAATGAGACTGATTAGATTTTCACTATACAACAATCTGCTGTTTACGATGCCATCATAACTTCTCCGCACAGACCGGACATCCGACAGTGTATCTGAATGCGGGTGAAAACTACGACCACTGAGATTTCTTGCGTCGAAAAGACTTCCTGTTCAAACCAAAACAATCTAATGGTGAGGTAAGTGTTAGAGATCGTTTGCCTGCTGCTGACGCACCGTGAGAACACGGCCTGCTTGTCACAGCCTGCTGCTGCAGCTCTGATAGCGCTGGCCTCCGTCCAGCAGCCATTGCGCGCCGCTGCCAGTGAGTCACGTCTGCAGTGGCTCAATCCGAGGCCCTCGAGCGCGCAAAGCAGACGTCACATCATTCGCTTCCTCCAGCTGCCAGCAGCGACCGGCTCCTCTCCGGGCCTCTGAAGGAGAGAACATGCCAGAAAATTAGCAAACACACCAACTGCCCGGTTGAACAGCCGCCGTCCTCCTGCTCTGCCCCGAGGTCGGAATCTAATCAGTAGCCGCGACTAGCCAGCTGATGTAAAACAGCGTTGTTCCCGTCGACATGAGGGGTTTCCGGTTTCCCCCTGGAGGGCCTGAGTTATGGCCCGCTGGAGGTTAATAAGAAACAACCATGCAAACATCGCCCTCCTCTCTCCTCCCTTTCACCTCCTCACTTCATTACCTGCCCAGTCTTCCTTGCTCTCCTCAGTCTCCTCCAGCGTCTAATTTACGAGCCCGGACTCTGAGTCAGTCCTCCTTTGCTCCCTCCTCGCTCTGTTTGAAACAGCCTCTGACTTTCCAGCATGTTCCAGGTGAAATAAATTGACTCAGCCGCTGCCCTCTGCTCCCTCTCCTGCTCGACTTTATCATATTATCAGCAGATGAAAACTAACAAATCACCTTGAGAGCTTAATATTAGCCGGTTAGGCTGAAACGCCGACCCACTGCTTTAAGGTTGTGGGGTTGGTCAGCGTAATACATTCCTGTTTAATCACACCCAAACCCCCCCCTCTCAGGCCAAACCCCTGTCGTGCCGCTTCCTTGGCAACGGGATCTGCTGCCTGTGTTGCAAAATGTTCGGGATCAATCTGAAGTTGATTTATCGTGGCTTTAGTTGCAGCGTTTCGATACTTTACTTTAGTTAGCGACTGCCTGTTTTGTGTTTTATTGACTGTCGCGATTTAACTCAGTGGAAAACTTCCCTGATGTGTAATAATGCTAAACTCAGCAGGTGATAAATCTCTAATAAACTTTTGGCTCAGACTTAATAACATTGTTCACTTTTAACGGCTCACTTTTATTTCACCCTTGAAATGAAGTGACTAGGAAGCGTCGAGCGGCTTTGGACAGCACTCTGCCGAGCCCCGCCCTGCTCCGGGGTGCTTTGAGCACGGCCTCGACAATTTTATCACTCTGACATCAAAAATATTGGCTGACATTACAACCTTATCTTCAGTAGTTTCACCAAAGCCATGTTTAGCTTTAAGGAGATTGCCAATGAATGAATTCATAAGATGGTTTAGACCAAGGTTGTCAAATTTAATCTGGGGCTCATCAAGATCTTGATGATCTCAAGGGTGAGTTGTGCCACCATGTGTCGATGAAACCAATTAAAACTGTTAAAATACTAATGATTAACTGTCTCTGCATTCTTCATCAAATTAAATACTGAAAATCCTTAGACATGCATCAGTCTGTCCAGGATTTTGCAATTGTTTTTGTGATTAAATTTTTTGCTATGAAAATCACAGATTTCGTGGCGCTAGTTTAGAAATGCTTGCGAGGAGATTTGCTGGGGTGGAGGAATGTAGCCTCGAAGCTGACTTTTTCTTGCTATCAGTTGCAGAAAGTTGCTGCTTGCTTGGGTTCGTCATGGGCATGTGAGGTTGTTTTACCTGACTGATAATCTGCATGTGTAAAAATAGGCCGACAGCATGATAGATGACGGGCGTCAACGACGGCGAGAAATGAAAAGAAAGTTTAGTGATTGCCAGACCCTGATGAGCCCTCATCAATCTTATCAACACATTCACACACGCACACACACCAAGCCTCGCCGTGGCTCCTTACCTGCCTGATGAGAGCGAGTAATGAAGGAGACACCCTCAAATAAAGATGAGTGACTGTGAACTCACACTCACACACACACACACACACACACACACACACACACACACACACCACAGCAACCGACCGCCTTACTGTCTTTGTAATGGTAACGATCCAGTTTGTGGTTTTGTATTTTCCTCATCCTCAAAACATTTTTGTCCCATCCAGTCTCTGAACATAAGACGAGGTGGTTTCAAAATATTTCGCCGAAGCTGGAAAATTGCCAAGTGTGAACTCAGTTAAAAGCTTATCTTTATCCCTAAACTGGACTTAAACCATACTTTGCTGAAATGTGTATATTTTAATTGAAATGTCCAGAAGCAATTACACTAAATGTAAAACATTTAAACTGTTATGCTATTTATGATGTTCCTGGATGATGTTTGTAGGCATAGTTGTGGAACAGAGGGTGTCTGATTTGGGATGACAGGAGAATATCAGGGATCTTAGCTTTTAATGGATGATTTTTTATTTCTTTTTGGCAGGCTTTCTGGTATCTTTAGGCCATTACCTTCAGTGTGAATGTGAGCATTTAGTAGTAGAGTGTGAATCCACAAAAGCGAATTTATTCTTTTAAACCAGGTATCTTCAACCCTTGTCCTTGAGAGCTCCAGTCTTGCAGGTTTTGGATGCGTCCCTTCTCCTACACACCTGAATCAAATCAAAATTATTTGCCAAACTTTGTGGCATGCCAAAGCGGTAATTCAGTCATCGGATTAAACTATATTGGAGCAGGAATATATCTAAAACAGGGTTGCCCAAAGTCGGTCCTCAAGGGCCAGCATCCTGCAGGTTTGAGTTTTCTCCCTGCTGTTAGTTGCTATACCTTCTCAGCATTTCAATATTCTGCAGAGACCTGCTGACGAGCCATCACTTCGTGAAACTAGGACGAGAGCTAAAACAGGAGGCCAATCTAAAAGTTGTAGGGCGGTAGCTTTGGAGCACTCGGGTTGGAGATCCCTGCTCTAAACCTCAGGCCAATGTTCTCTGGAACTGGAGAGGGGAGAGCGTTCTTTTCAGTTTGGGGTCAGTCCCTGCCTCCAGTGGACGCGTTCGAGTATCCACTTGTTCTTTAGTGACGGCGGGATGGAGGAGGAGATGGGCAGACAGATTGGTGGGTTAATTGCAGTAATGAGGACGTCCTTCGTACACTGGGGAGGACTCTGACTTAGAAAGGAGGCGAGTATCTCCTCTGGACATCATATTAGGATTTCAGTGGCTTGCTTTTTCTGCTGTGGCATTTGTATTGTTTTCTATAGAGCCAACACTGCAAAAATACAAAATGTTACCAAGTGTTTTTGGTCTAGTTTCTAGCGCAAATATCTTAGTACACTTGAAATAAGACAAACCTAACGTACAAGTAACCTTTCAGCAAGACAAAGTAGCTTGTTTTAAGTAAATAATTCAATAATATTGAACTGTTCTGAAGACCTGTCCAGGGCGTACTCCTCCTCTCGCTCGTTGACAGCTGGAGATAGGCACCAGTACCCCTCCTCACCCCAAAGGGATAAGGGTGTAAGGAAATGTATGTATGTATGGATGGATTTTTCATGTTATATGTGAAATAATCTGCCAATGGAACAAATCAACATTAAAGTATTATTTACTTAAAACAAGCTGCTGAAAAGTTACTTGCAAGTTAGTTTTGTCTTACTTCAAAGATACAAATAAACTAGACCAAAAATACTTGGCATGCTGTTCTGTTTTTGCAGTGAAAGATTATTAACCCAGTTATAATTCACTCTGAATTCTCATTACTTGAATGGGAATTGCAACTGTGTTACTTTGCCTTTTACATTTAGACTGATGAACAAGCTGAAAAAGAAGCAGAAACTTGAAAAGGCGCCCTTCCTCTAATTGTCAATATGAAGACCGGATCCCACAGAGCAAAACGACACGGATACTCCCGCCCAACCCGTTTCCCTTTTTCAACGCTTCATTAATGCTCAATCCTGGTGAGCCAACTCCGTAAGCAAGGCTATCCATTCTACTCTGAGTTGGTAAATGTTAATGATGAGGTGCCGGCATGACACGATCTGTCGGTCTGCTGGGGCTCAGATGAAGGATGGGGGAGCAAAGGAGAAGGCAAAATGCAAGCCTGCAAAGTCACTTCATCACCAGATTAGACCTGCTTCTCCAGAGTGAGTTTCTGGGTCATTAGGAAACATAATGTGTTGCCTCCCAAAGTGTTTGCCAGCAAAAGTGTGCAACTGACACAAACATGACTCGGTTTTGGTGTAATCTGACCACTGTGAGCATCACATGTTTGAAGGATTGCCCTGATTCTTAAGCCATAAAGATTAATGACGACCACCTTTTATTTTTTTTTATTTTTATCCAAGACAAAATTAGTCATTGGAGATGCAACTTTTCAGTTGTGTTGTCTTTTGCTTGATATATTTCTTAGATGAAATACAACAACAAACAGCAAGTTTTGTCAAACTCAAAAGCAGACTCTGATGTTAGTTCAGAGTGAGTCAGGGTGACATTATAGTGGTTTTATGGAGGTAGGTGCAAGCTTAAAATTCAAGCTGTATAGACATTTCTTGCAACAGCAGATGAAGCTTTGGGTTATTGACATAAATGGATCTAAAGCCAGAGAATTCAACAATCAGAATTCCAACAAGACTATTTGCAAATTTTAGAGTCTAGGACTGTCTCAGTCACTGAATCAGAAGATTTAGAGAAGAGTGGATACTGAGCCTTAGTATTTCTGGAAGGTGGTGCTAGAAAACAGCTGTGTCAAGGTTCCTAGTCAAGGAGGAGACTGCCCAGCCAGTAGAGAGGGGGCAAAAGATCAAGAAACGTTGTTTTCCAAAAGTAAAGCAATTATTTGGATGTCGGTGAGTGAAATAAATATCGAGTCTCTTACAACCTAACTTAAACTTTGACCCCATATGGATGCATGACCCTGTCATGCATCCAGCTCTCTATGCAGCTCTCTATGTATAAGAAGTGCAACAGTAACACCAGGGACAAGACATCAGGTCCGCACATAGCTTGAGTGCTCTCAAAGACCATCGACAAAAAACTTGCTGATGATGATAGCTGTTCGTGAGCTTTTTGAGGAAATAAAAGAAATGTAAAAATTACCATCAACTCTCATCAGTCATCTCTGTGAAGCAGGATGTTGGTTCATAGTGTGAGGATGAAGCTCGCAACTACGCAACAGGAGTTTGTTAATGACCCTAAAGCAATCGGGACCTCAGGCACCAGAACACCACGTAATGCTGTAATGGAGCCCCCTGCTACAGAGCACATTAATAAACCCATTTTGGAGTTTGCTGTACAACATCTAAAAGATTTAGAGAATGTTTGGGAGTAAGTGCTGTAGTATAGACTCTGTTGAAGTGGGGAGGTACAGGAGTTGAGGCATTATAGTTCTGCTATAGGTGTGGGACCCTAAGAGGCCCATTTTCAGTCATGTATCATGCTGGATGAGAACCTTCCTCCCTCAGCCTGAACATGGGGGACAAATGGGTCTTCCAGTGTGACTACAACTCAAGAAATACTGCTAAGACAACAAGGCGTGTCTAAGGAATTGCACTGAGGGTTATGGAGTGGCTTCGTCAGTCTCTACAGGGAGCTGAAGGTTTTCAAGCAGGAGCTAAAAGACCGAAACCGACGATCTTCTGTTTGAGGAGTGGGGCCAAAATCTTCCATCATTTCACTCAACATCCAGCTTCTGAAGTCACAAGGGAGCCATCAGGTAGGTCATCCTCCATCTGTGGCAAACTAGCACAGATGTAGAATGCACGTCCGCCCTTACATTCCTCCTGCTCTTTCCACCTTTAACGTAGCCCCAATACGCACATGGAAGTGCAGCGTTATTTGTTTTTCAGGCTTTTCCTAGGAATGAGAAATCTAATATTACCTAGACGCCATAAAGCCTGCAGAACATATGAACACATAAGTTGATTCAGAAGAGATTTAGGAGAAAAATCCTGTCAAACAAAATAAAATGTGAACTGATCCTATCGGTTTGCGCACCATTAGGAAAAACACTGGCACTGCATGTAATATAATGGTTTCATCCTGAATCTTTATCCTTTTTAGCCTTAGACTTGGTTGGAAATCCGAGCAGATAACCCTTTCTCGTCTGACTTGTATTAGTCAGTAAAATGAAAGTAAAGTAATAAAGGAATGTGCACTTTTCTATGAAAGGGGATCTTTAATATTCAGAGCCTTTCATTCCCGTCTAACCCCCCTGACGGCTCTCCGCGCAGCTGATCTAAACCTTTCATCTAACTTTATCTGATCACTTCGTCTCCGGAGAGTCTCCTGTCCAAAGTCTTCAAGAACTTTTTTTTATTTTTTCCTTTTCAGGGAACTTTCTTACTGATGGGGCTAGATGGGTCTTTTCTGTGGTAGAATGTAAAGTGGCTGAGGAGCTCTAAATATATTTACCTGAAGGCAAAATAAAATGTCTGACATGTTGACAGTGAATCCAAGACAGATTCAGTGAAATAAAGACACGGTTTTACGCTTAGCAGAAAATCCGATGCAACAGTTTTGGAAACTGAGGAAGAGAATGAAAACTCTTAGTGCATGAACTAAAACAACTTTGACACGTTGTGAAAGGACTCTAGAAAGAGAAAATTATGTGGTGTTTTCCCCAAGTACTTCTTATAACAAGACCTGATTTATTATTTTTTTTTTCCAATTGGGTGATGGTCTGCAACATGTACAAGCAACACGTGGGCATATTTAGTATGAACTAAAGTATGCTACTATCATAATATGTCAAAACACAAAACACTGGTTTTATTTTGAACCAACTGTTTCCATTACTCTTTAGTCAATTTCCATCTGTGTTTTCACTAATATTGGAGTCAGGTGTGCTGAAGCAGAGAGACGTCTAAAAGTTGCAGGACTTTGACTCCTGAGGACTGAAGTTTTAGACCACTGCTTTAAATCGAGGTTGATTATCACTGATCAATCACTGGAACACTGATGATTATTCTCAGTGATTTTGATGTCAGTTGACAAAGTGAAGTGCTTGTTTCACACACCGCTAGGTTTATATCATGTAAAGCACTTTCAAATGCCTGGTTTCTGCAAAGTCATACAAATAAACTTTGTTTGACTTAGAATTTTTTAAAATAATGAGCCCCGTTCATAAATAGCAACCTAATGACAAGGGCAATACAGATTAGAAAAACGTTTGTTGTGAATTGGAACGAAATTAATAAACTGAATTGAATCGCTGGGTTAGTTCTGGAGCTTGTTTATCTAATCATAGTGGCAGAGGCTGTGACTATACGCCACACATTCAGCCATATTTTACATTTGGCAATGCAGTGGCTGACTTAAACAATTAAAAGCAAAGCTGAATGAATGTAAACAAAGCCAAGCAAAGAAGTTCCTTAATTATTGTCAACCTGTATTGTATATCATCCACGGCATTGTTTCACCCCTTTAATGTGTCTCAAACATGCAACTTGGAAGCATTGATTGTTTGACTTTAATCAACAGCGGTATAATTATGGCCTCTGCAGAGCAAACAAAGCTAATCCATTGTGTGGCCTATACTTTGGAACATGTTTATTAATGAGGACTGTAATGCTAGCAGACTGGCCGCTGTGGCTGCTTTCCTTCTTCCATCTGATGGTATTGATATCTCATTACTCCATCTCTATCAAGCAGACCATGTGCTGATAAATGAGTCCCACATGCAGAGACACAGCCAAAGGTTTGCAGAGTTAAGCGGAAGTCCGATTATTAGTTCAGGACGGTGGTGATTAGGTGTCACACACCAACATGCATTCTTTCAGAGTTGAACATCGTCTTTTACCTGCTGCTGTCCATGCCTGGAGGAATCATTCTTTCACTTTTTGCTTGGTATCCTTTGGCCATTGGACTGGTCAGTTGTACAAGTCAAAGGTTGGTGCTGGTGACTATCACTCAACCACAGTAAATTTCAGCCTCTCCCTTCAATCTGTCTTGACTTTAACTTTGATCTGGTAGAGAGGAAAGAATCACTTGTCAACAGCAAGGAAGGAGACAAATTCATTGAGTCCAAAAACCAACCTAAACAATCCAAGTGCAACTCTTACAACTCCTGAGTTGGTTGTGTTTTAGAGGCACCCAATTCAAAACAACTATTGGAGAGACGCAACATGAACAAATCTGGATTAGCAACAGAGCAACATGATCATTGGTGGGTAGAACACCTGAAAAATTGTACTCAAGAGTACAATTGAGTAGTTGTACTTGTAAACAGATTAAAAAAAGTGTTTTGGTAGAATTCCCTGTTGAACTGTGACTCAGATCATTTTGGGATTCCTTTCTCAAGCAATTTTGCCTCATTCCTCTTGACAGATCTAATAAACATCAAGTTTCCTGGTTGTATTGCTCATACAGATCTACTCAGCTCTTTTCATAGGGCTTTCTTTGTGTTAAATGCTCGAAATACTGACTTTTTCCATACGCCACATTATGGTCATTCTCTGTCCCCACACTCTATCTTCCTGTTAGATGACTTGAGATGTGGCTTCAATTTTTCCATGTCATGTTCTTCTGTGATGACACCCAACAAACTTACACAACTTACTGCCACTCTTTTACTTTTCAGGATTCCCAGAAGGAAGCATTGTTTGTGGTATTGCTTCAAAAAACATCCATAATTGTGCCTCTAATTTTATTCATCAGAAGCTTAGAAGTCTGCCCTGGTCTTGGCTTCCCCAAATAATTAGGCATAGTGTTCTTATTGTTTTTAAAATTATGAATTTTTAAAATACTAATAGATATTCTCTGAAAACTTTCATAATATCCTGGCATTTAGCAGGTAGAAATAATTTGGGTAATCCCAGTTGTGTTAAGAACAATTCTGGTCTAATCTGGATGGAGGACTGAAGCCGTGCCCTCCAAAACTTTGAAGCAGTTTCTAACGTTGTTGTCACGACCCGTGGGCATTCAAATAATTGACTCTGTTACCATGGTAGCCTGGTGCCTCCTCCCCCCCCCCATTTCCTGGTCATTGTTATTCTGGTATAATAGTTTTTTTTAAAGGTGGTCTGTATCCCTGCAAAGCCTCCACCAGCAGCAAAATCTTCGTGTTGTGCTCAAGCATTTCCCCTATTTTTCCAGCGAGCAAATTGTTTTTAAATGCACTGTCTCTTCCTCTTATTGCTTTTTTAATACTGTGTTTGTGAGCCTTTATTCCACTTGTCGTTTTGTGCTGATGAATCCCATTACTTCTGCTGGTTCTGCGAGGGCCTAATTTCCCTGCGGGGATCACTCAGGTTTCATCTCGTCTCATCTAAGGAGCCGCGTTGCTGCGAGCTGGGGCTACAGCAGGGCTGCATATCATGCAGGTGACCTACTATAGATGCTTGTTCGCCAATGCGGTAATTGTGCAAACTGCACAATTTATCGTTTCAGCAATGATTAACCTTTTGCATCCGCTGTTATTGCTTCTGTATTTACTGATGTGTACCGCCTTTCTGCACGTGTGGATTTACTGATAACTGCTTGCAAAAGTTCTAGTTGTCTCCATCATTCGCTAGCTAGAACTACAGTGGTGTTACCAAAGGCTTGGTAAGGTTTTAAAATTGCAGGCAATATATTAAGGGTTTCTTTATGTCAAAAACTTAAATTATAAACTCCACTTTTAAAATTGGAGGAATACTCCATCCAGTTACTCCATTGATAAGGGAAAAAATCTAATAGTTGTAGAATAACATGAAGTCTACATTTGCTGCTGGTGAAAGGTCATGGAAATTAAACAGATTTATTGAATCATGTTGTATCCGAGCAATGATGTGCATACAGTTTTTTGCATCCAGAACTGTATCTGACCGTGTGCACAAATACGAATGAAAACTGCTCAACTCTAGTAGTCATCGGTTGATGTTTGCATTTTCTCTTGGAATAAATCCATTTGCGTTGACGCTAACTCGAACGGTGCGTTTTGATGCTGTAAATAATCCTAAAGTTGACCTCCTGATGCTGATTGTTTTCTTCTTGCCCTCGTATATCATTTTCTGTAGGTGCAAAAGTGTTAAAAAAAAAAAGAATAAAATAAAAGTTGAAAGCAGCTCTGCAGAACAAACCTGACTGGAAGTGTAACAATGCAGCCCCTCCTCCAGTCAGAAGAGCAGCCATCCAGGTCTGATGCAAATCAGCTGGGAGACGAAAGCAGCCGAGTTGAATTTAGATTCTGTAATTTCTCCCGACATTAAAGCCCAAATGCACCAGAGTGAGTGAGAGCTGCTGGTGATTAGATATTAACACAGATTGTGTTTCCAATCTCCGGACCTCACGGCCCCTGACCCCTGCTGGTTGTGAGTCCAGCTGTCTAATCAGAGGCGGATTAATTATGGAGCTGGCAGGTAATTTATATGAACAGCAGGAACTAGAGTGGACATGTTCTTTTTCCCCTAATCTATTTCTGATAAACATATCTGTCTGAAAGCAGTAAAAACACAAACTCTGTGAAGGATTAATGAGGTGCTACCTGATGACGGTGATCGGTCCTCCAGTAGGTGGTAAAAAAAAAAGAAAAAAAACATGGGTTAGCCCATACTTGACTCTTTCTTTTATTTACGGTATCTGTGGTATTTTCAAAATTTGTGTCTGCTATTTTGGTAATGGCATTTGTTCTTGTTTGTCTTTTTTGTCTATTGGAGGTCATCTCCTTTTCAGTGTCATACAGTTAATAGTTTTTGTTTCAAAGTATCCATGGTTGGATTCACAGGTCTTCTAACCAAAGTCTCATATGTCGGTTAGACTTTTTAAAAGCTTGAGGTTTTACAATAACTGATGCAGTTCAAACTTAAAGGGTCGCTGTTATGTATTTTCCAGGTACATAACACCATTTCATAACACAATCAAGTAACAATGTTACCTTCAGTAGTCGTTGAAATGCTGTGCATATCAAACACGACTTAAAAGAAATTTGACTTCCCAGTTTTACAACTTTAAATTGTCATCTGTCTCTTTAAGAAGCTCTTGCTCTAAAGTAGACTCCTTTCTTTATTGAGACAAACCTGTAGAACCCTTTTTTACATTTTGGATATATACAAATTCCTTTCCAACTAACAGTTTGACTATTTTACTCATTTTGTCCCTTATTTTGGTTTTGGCCCACAAGTCATTTTGACTGGACGATTTTGGCCCATGTGACAAAAAATTTGGACACCCCGGATTTACGTAGCACCCCCGCCGACCCTTTAAGAGAAACACACACACACACACACGCAGGGAAAATTAATGCAAAAAGGCCATCCGAAAACAACAGTATGTAAAGAGGAAATAAAGTATTGACAACAAGATGTTTTACTTCATTGTTCACACCTTTTGATTTTCTGTATCTTGCTGAGGTGCAATCTGTCCCCTTTGTGGTTTCACAAATACTGCTTTAAAAATACAAAGTATCATTTAGGCTACTTCAAAAAAAAATAGTGAAGTGCAATTGTATACCCGACATGCCGCACAATAATTGCATTCAATTATATTGTCAAATGTACTGATGCTCTACTGGGTGTTTTATGTTTCCCTAGTGGTCACTTTTGCTCTCCGTTTTTTTTCCCTTTTTCTTTCTTGTTATTTTCTGTTGTATTTGTGGTTGTTTTTAGTGTCCAAGGTTGTTTTTCACCTGAGGATTTGTGTCAAACCTTTTTTTTTTTTTTCTTTTGGTGTATTTTGTTTTGTCTCTTCTGTTTGTGTTGCTGCTTTGAGATTATCTTAATTCTTTTCAGGAATGTTTTTTTTCCTTTTTTAAAGTCTTTTCTTTCTCAAGATCAAGTAATTGTGTTTGGATTTTTTCCCCCTGGTTCTCTCATCTACATTTACTTGTCCCTCTTGAAGGCCATCTTTTGTTTCCGTGGCAACCTAGTTTTTCTTTTCTTGTCCCACTCGCTCTTTATGGTTTCTGCATGTCTTTTACAGGCTTTTTTTTTTTTGTTTGTTTCCCTTTGTAGTACTTACGGCTTGCCAGAAGGGGGGTTAAAGAAGCACTTTCCGAACCCAAACAATAACGTGTAAATGAAAAATTATGACATGTTTCCACTTATGCTTTGATACAGCGTTGTTGCCCTGCAGTCGTATTTGTGCAGCTGTTTGCACGTGTTTTATTAATTCCGGCATCTTAACGCCTCAGGAAGCGTTGCAAACATGATCAATGATTCACTGCCTCCAATTAGTCTGGAAAGTGTTGACACTTCACTGGCAGACAGTGAGTTGACTAATGATTTACACATCATTTTGTCAATAAAGGTAATTACGTGCAGCAGATTGTCATTTATTAATACCTTTCAGGGATAATGAAAGAAGTGTGTCATGGGCGAGAAATAGAAAGTTTAATCAAATTTCATCAAAACGCCACCTGCTTTAAATATATGGCAATATTTTTGTTTTATTCATGCAGCTGTTAATCTGTTGATTGTGTTTCTTTGCCCCTTTGTGAAGAAAAATGGGACAACATGGTTTTGCATACAAATCCCATTCTGTAGAGGTATTTTTTTCTACGCCTTGACCCCAAACTCGAAAACACCAGACAAAATATTAAAATTATGGCTGACATTACACAGTTCTTTGAAAAATATACCTCAGTGTATGATGCTTCAGCAAGCAAATACCCCGTTGAGTGATGAATCTGAAAAATCTTTTAATCGGATTGGACAGCCAGCCGTTCTTGGAAATTGGAGTTTGCTTTAAATTTAAATCTGTTAAAGTAAACGGACAATAATACACCAAAGCATAACTTTTTCCAAGTATTTATTTTCCAGCTGACTTGAAGAATCTAACTTGGAGTGGTTTGGAGTGATGTTAGTCAAATGCTGAGCAACACAGAAGGGTGTCGCTTAAGTTTAATGCCAATAAAGACGCAGCAGTGGCTTAATTCAGTGTTGCTAATAATGCTTTCGAATTATTTGTACCTGTCAGTGATGTGAATGTGTTGAGGCTCCTTCAGCGCTTTGGCGATCGAGTGTTTTCATTCAGCAAGGCAAGTAGTTTCTCAAGGTAACTCAATAGATCCTTCATTTTTATGCTCATAAAAACACTCAAATAAATTCAGCAGAATTTATTTGACCCTAAAGTTCCTGTTAGCAGGAACTTTAGGGTCAAGTGTATGCATGTCAAAAAATGTGAATATTGCATAAAATATTTACTGGTAGTCATCCCAGAAAGTGGACTGATAATTTTATAGAGAGTAAATCATTTCAACTTTATTTTTTTCCATGATTGTGCAGCTTACTGACCCAAAATATTATAATATATAGATTACATAGACCCTTTTGCATAAATTGACTTGTTAGCATGTGACACCATGAGATTCACCATATTATAATTTTACGAGATGCTGAATTTTGAGTTTTCGTTTTCCAAAAGCAATAATCATCAAAATTACAAGAAACAGATGCTTTGTGTATATATTTACTCTGTGGGATTATTCTATAAAATGAGTTTTGCTTTCTGAGATAACTGGCAATAAATAATACATTTTTACATCATACAAACATTTTTGAGATATACTAGTAGTAGCTTATTTACCTCACTAAACTAACTGACATCCTGACAAATACTGCACAGCACTTTACAAGAAACATTGTGTAGTTTTAATAGTCAACTCTTTTGTTTTGCTTGTCTGTCAGTTTTTAGTGCAACGCTCTTTTTCCAGACAGATTAACCCTCAGCCTGACAGCAAATGTGATATTATAATATTTCATCCATAAAACTCCCGAGAAAAATGTCATTGTTAGCCTAGTCGCTGGGCCAAACGAGTAGATGTTTGTTCTTTTTTTTTTTTTTCCTGACTTGTAGTTGGAAAATAATTAAGTTTGTCTTTTGGGAGCATTAGAATGGAGTTGATCTCTTTGCAAACACTGAAATTTTGTGGAAACTGGTTTTGTGATTTACAAACGAAAGGGTCTAAAAATGCAGACGTTGCACTAACGTCAGACGAGCGCCGGGCTCAGAGACAGACTTCTGGGTCGGATCAACAGCTGAAATGGTTCAGCATTAATGCCGCTCAAGAGAATCTAGGTTAAGTTTTTTTTTCCCTTGTCGGTATTGCTGTACAGTCTGAAATAACTGGAATTTTATGCAAGTATTTTCCAGATCTGGATAAATGCAGATCTTGTAGTGTGACAAAAAGTACTTATTCCAGACTTTTTTAATATTAACCCAAATGCCAACATCAACATCAGTCAAGTTGTGAACTTTTGCATTTATCTTTGAGTAATTTGAATTAAAATAAAAAAAGAACTTAGTCCTAAATATGTCGCAGTTCAGTTAGCTGTGCTCGGCCTTTACTGTCCTCTTCTCCGAGTTCCCTGTCGTTTTGATCTTTCAATCAGGCTTTGGCTTCATTAGTTTTATCAGCGAGTGTGTTGGTGCAATCAGTCGCTTTCCTTGCATGACAAATGGTATCCATCAGTTCGCTGGTGCAGAGGGGGAAACCTCCTGCAGGCCGATTTAACATCCAGTCAGCGCTCCACAATGAGCAAAATTCCCCTTTTTCGGGTAGAAAGCTCACGTCTGTGCACTCGCCGCACGCACGCACACACACACCGAGGCGTCGCTTCTTTTATTTAGGGAGGCCAATCAATTTAGAGTAAGAGCAACGGTAGCGTGAAGTTTGATCTCTCTTTGGGAGTCGGCTGTTGTAATTTATTCACAGAGGAGGAAATGTGCGGCTGAGTTTGAAGTCCGGGTTTAATTCGAGTTCAGTAGGCCATTTTCCTTTTTTAAACCAATCATCAATTAATATACTGATTTAATACTTTCTGATAGGATGTCTCTGCTCTTCGTATTTCTGTTGAAATAGTAAAGGAGCAATAAGGAGTGTTCTTTTGTATTGGTAATTGGTAACTTAAGGTGCTTGCTTTAGTATTTTTACAAAAGGACTGATGGAAATTGGACATAATAATCTACACACTTTTGATTCTTCTACTACTGCCACAAAGCTAAATAGATGTAAAAGAAAATCTATAAAATATCCTTAAGAGCATTATCATTTAAACAAAAGACATTGTTTTTGTAGTTTATGCAATCTTGATGGAGAAATATCATTTTCCAAAGACAAAGATGAAGAGCCTGAACTCCTTAAAACAACTTTTTATTGAACAAGAGTCTCACATGTTCACAAGATTCTCATCCCACTGCAGGAAGCCCAGCTCTGCAGGATGCATCAGTTTTTTTCTCTATCTTTTATTCAGTTTTTGACCCTAAAGTTCCTGTTAGCAGAATGTTTTTTTTTTTTTTTTTCCGTAGCTGACCAATGTTGCCAGATGCCCTCTTATAGAATTGGGAAAAAATGTGGAGACATGCATTAAGGACTCATTCTGCAAAGTATTGACTCAGGAGACATGAATATAAATGTCCAGAAATCTTAAAACAAGCAAACAAAAAATAAGAAAGACATTTTTCTGCCACGTGTTCATTACTTTGTCCCAAATAAATCACATGTTGTAATTACATACAAGTTCCAAGGGTGTGAATACCTTTACAAGGCTCTGCATGAATCTCATCGCACTGTCAGTCATGGAAAAGTCTTGTGCATAATAACTGACCAGGATCAAGGTGATGGTGTGATTTCCCAGCTGGCTGGAGAAATCAATAAAAGTTGATGAATGCCCACAGTAAAACTCTTCCTCCCTTGTGAGAAATCAGAAAAAAATAATAAACTGGTTTTGCCCTTCAGCAAACTGCAGCCGGTCAGAGGTTTTCCTCTCTTGTTCCTGAGGGGTCAGAGGTAACTGAAAGGACCGAACGCTTCACAAACAGAGCTGCGGGAATCCTCCTGTGGGTCTGCGAGAGCAAAGCTGGGAGATGCTGCAAATGAAGCCTGTCTCCATCACTGTGGGTTAACTTGAGACAGATCATGTCACACAAAATAACGCTTTGCGTATTGTCTTCTTCTTCTATTTTTTTTAAGTTGTTTTCGCAGGTTCATTCTTTGGTATTTAACTTTGCTCGCACTTCCTTCTTTTAATTATTTTTAAGGGTGAAAAAAAGTTGATATTAGAAAACTCACAATGGCGTATCACACAAAAACCCTTCAAATAGTTCAATGCTTGATCAAAATTATACATCATAAATTAAATAACTCAGTTCAAATCCCTAAGATAATAATCTATAGGAGAAGTAAAAAAAAAATCCCAATTTAGGAGTGCTATAACTGGCTGTTTAATAACCGATGAGGTTTAAGTGAAGAGCTCATCATGTGCATTTAATACAAAAACGTCTTATTACAAAGCATTTTCTTGCATTTTTATCTTTTACAAATATATATTTATATTTTAACTGTTTTGCCAAAACACATCACACGGCCATCAGTCACATTAAATAAAATAAACCATTCTCATATTGTTTACTCTGTAGAGTAAATTCTCTGAATCCCTGAGTTGTTGAATTACATTTCTCAACAGTTTCATGAATATCAACTAAAGTGCTTCTGATCTAGGATGTTGTTTCTAGGGTAAAAACCCAGAATTTGGACCTGTTATTTCTTATATATAAAATAGTCTAAGATTTCTTCCCCTGTTTCCAAAAGTATGAAATTAATTGATTGCAAATTCCCCAAGTTTGCGAAGCTACGGAGAAAGCACCGTCGCCGGCGTCCCCTGAAGCTTTAAACCGTGCATTGGGTTGAAGAGTGAATTATTGGGTTGGATGTTTTGATCAAATCGTTTCAGGTGTCACATAAAAGTAATAAAAGCCCCAATTGTATTTTTATCTCTGCCAGCGACCAGAATGGCTCTGAATTATGTGGGTTGTCTTGGTGAAGCCGCGGGGACGTTTCTTCCTCTCACAGCACCAGGAGCAGAGCTCCCGCCTTCCAGGCATCACTTCCTCTCCCAGACAACGTAGCATCTGTCACAAAACGGTAGCGTCCATCCAACCTCCTTTATCCACGCGGGTGTAGCTCTTTGCGAGGAATTAGTAAGACAGATATCTTCCTCAGAGACTCTTTACACATGCACACATCTCACACTCCGACAAAAACTTGTGCAGAAGACCTACATCGTGACATTACGCTCATCTAAAGCTGTTAAGCTGTTCGTAATCCAAAATGCTGCTAGTTTAGAACGTAAGCATTCATTCATTAGTTAGAATCTTTATTGTGTTAACTTAAATATGTGCATGTTTTACATCTCCTTTTTAATGCATGCCTCAGACTTTAAAGGAGTAAATGGCTTCTGGCCACCATTATGCTTCATCTAGTGTGTGAACACTTTGCTGAACTCTGATGACATCACCATGGGGCAACTTATGTGAGATGGCTCAGGAGAGGCTGATAAGAGTGAAAAACACAGATAGCCAAGAAGAAGAGCAGTTTGATTTATTAACTTCAATATATCAGTCTAAGTGCTCTGAATATTCTTATGTCTTTGAAAGATTTCTTTTTGGATGGTTTTGGCTTCTCGTTCAAATAAATTAGGGTAATTAAAAATAGGTGATTAATGACTAAATGACCATTTCCAACAGTAATTTAAGTTGTAGAGCAAAATGTCAAGTGTCTGCATTCAAAGTGCTCACATATTAAAGATGAAAAGTTGATATGGGGAAGGTTTGATAATGTTATGTCATTATTAAATCTGAAATGTATCTTTGTTTTGCTATTTTTTTGTTTTTCTTGTGTTTTCTCCATAGATTTTGGAGTTAGNAANTTTATTTTCGTCGATCCTTATGTCTGTTTTTGATTCCATAATTCCATAATGTCCAGTGTTAGAAAAACCTGGGTTTGGGTTGGCGTAAAGGCCAGGTTATGCATGGAAACCCCTGGTTGCATGGAGGTCTTACTTTATTTTAATGTGATCGTAACACGTATATACTTGGTAACATGCTAATGTTTTTTCACCAGGAGCATTTTCAGTGATGAACAGGAGGAGTTAATGAGGACTGTGCACCAAACTTTAAGTCTAGCAAAGAGTAATGTTGACAGGCGGGGAGGGGGAAATCCTCCAAAGTGGAGACGTCAGCTGAAGAGTGTGTGGAGTGCGTAGCCGCATATGTCATGGATCAGGGGCTTTAAGTTGAAGTGGGATCACACTGATGGAATCCTGAACTAAACCAATAAATCAAACATCTTTTTTTTTTCCAGGTTCTGCCTGCACCACTGTTTCTGTTGCTTGTTTTTTGTTTGTTTCATCTTACACTACAACCATGAACTAAACTTTACTAATCCCTCTCCTGATACTGAGGTAGAGAAAACTCTTAGTTCACGTCCTTAAAGGAGAAGTGGCAAGTCAAGCTGGTGTTGACTCCACCATCCTAAAACTCTGAGCAGATCTTTAGCTCATCTCTAACCTTCAGCCCGAGTCATGAGAAGGTTCAAGTACTGCCTCCATTCTCAAGACATCTACAGCGATTGAGAGAGGGGGAGGCATGTGCGGCTAATGGCAAAGAAGAGGAAGTGGAGTCCTTTCTGTGTTAAACATGTCAACAAGTTCAAGAGAAGACTTCTTAGCTATTTGTTGGTTTGGATTAGCAATGCTTTAATTGTTTCCACTCCTATGAGTTCATAATCAAGAGGCAGAGATTGTGGAGAAGGAAATTCGATGTGGCTATGCAGCCTGTTAGTGACCACACCGGTTCCCAACATGGCTCCCAGCCCGAGGGCTGTGACTGGGCCCGAACGTGAACGTTTCAGCTTTGTGTCATTACGGATTCAGGAAGCAGCAAAGACGGCTGCCCCCGAGCAGCTATACATCCTGTCAGCCGATCTTTGAGGACTGAGGATTGTGAGCGAATGTAATGTTGAGGAAGGCGATTAACATTCACTGCCTCCAGGCTCCTGATCAAACTGGAACACTGACATCTCTTTTTTTTTATCTATCTTGGTTCACGGCGAGGTGACGTTTTCACAATGTGTAGTCATCTCATTCTGACGTTCCTCCCCGAAACGATTTTCTGGTGAATCCAGGAATATTGTGGCAGCAGTGTGAATTTAACGGAGGGCTTCTTGGAGGACTGTAGAGAGTTTTTACTAATGCTCCATGTTATCATAAAGCACTTTGCAAAAGGATTCGTTCTCTAGAATCCTTTTTACACTTTGACATAATTTTTTTCTTTTTTTTTTTACATAATTTACAAATAAGATTCTGAAAGGTGTTCATCAGTAAAGAGCTCAGCTTTACTTTAATGCTACATAGAAAAATTAACTTTCCAGTCACCAATCTAGGAAGTACTACACATTTCATCTGTGTGGAATGTTAATAAAATTGTTTGGGTTTTTTTTTTTTTTTTTGGCCTAAAATTACTCTGAGAAAATTGGTGGTGGCAGCATCATACCATGATGACAACTTCAGTAGGGCTCCAATCAGAACGCGCACATAACATTTTAAGCTGCTTACTGGATAAGAGCAAGTTGCATAATTTGCTGCACCGCATCACGGGTGGAAAGAATATTCTGGAAGGATACGAAACTTTTATCATCGGAAAAATGTGAAAATCGCCTTCAGAAATAAATAAATCTGCGCTTTTCATTGGAATGCAAAAATGTGACCTCAGCAAATTTTTTTGTGTTCACTTTTTTTTTTAATTATTATTATTTAAGGTAAACATCATACTTATACCTTCAAACTTCCGCAACCAAGACGTGATTTCCAGATTTTCTCATTGTCTCTCTATATTGAGTCCTTAAGATCAAGCTTAAATGCTGTTCAAAGCCATTCAAACTGCAACCTTCAAACTGCAGCTCAATTCAGACGCCTCCCAACAATCACATATACACCCGTGACCCCAGGACGCTGCCACCACCTCTCAGATGAAGGTTTCTGCCTAGTCAAAGCAGTCAAGTGCATTTCATGCGCCTTCACTCATGTTGGGGAATGTGCTGGAGTGACTAATCAGTAGCTACATTTTTTTTATGATATTCGTTGACATTTTTTTTTTTTTTTCCTAAAATTTGTATTCTAAAGCCGCTGGCAGCCGGCTTACCACCATACTGCATCTTTCTTCTGTTTGTGAAGCTCTCTTCCAGGTCAGCTTCTCTGTAGTTTTAATAATCGTCCGGGAGGAGAAAATTAAAACACGGAAATTCCAATAAATTTGAAAAACAAATTAAGCTTTCTTTTATTTGCCTGTTTTAGTTTCAATCTATCCAAGACTAGATTGGAGGCACAATTGCCTTGCTTGAAAATGACTTTTGTTTCCCAGCTCCGTTTTCCTGTTGCAGAACGCAAATTACACCAACAGGCATGCTGACACAGAAAGAGCACATTCGGAGTTGATAATAACTGTTTGTATAGGTTTCTTACTCAGTGTTGATGAGAATATCATGTGGGCTATAAAATCTCAACTCACAGCAAAGGCACCCTTCACAGTTTCTCACATTGACATCCTGAATGTCTGGCGTGTCAGGGTGTAATTAAAGATTTGAATCTTTCGTCTCAATGAATTGATTTGAGCAAATATTGAGTGCATACATTATGTCAGCCTGAATCACTAGGATATCTGTCTGTGTGAGAAACAGTAGGTATGACTGCTTGGAGAGTTTTATGTTTCACTTCCAGGTTTAACCTGTCAACACTTATTTCAACAGGCTTGAACACCCATCTCGTTGAAGATTATTAATCAGTCCTTATTTTCTTGTCACTCGCTTTTCCCTTTCATGGAGAACATTTTTGGAACATTTTTTTTTTTAGACTAGACTCCTGGAAAAAGGTCTGCATTCCAATCTAGTGGGGTCATTTGTCTGGTCTCTGTGGGAAATTTCAAAACTGCACCGACTGAGCAAAATGTGGCCAAATTCCTTCTTTGACATAAAAGGGCAGAATATATAGTTTCACCGAAATCTTGTTGGAATGCAAACGGAGGTTCTGTTGCATCCTCACCAACAGCACAATGTCCACACCTCTCAAGACGTCACAAAAAGGTTTGAACCATCATTGAATTGATGAGATTGTTTGAGCTATTTGCATATATTTGTTTGTTTTTCAATATTATTCAGAAGGATTGCATCTTTTTTCAGACATGAAGAACCCAACAGATCATCACCTGGCAGAAATCATAGATCAAGTGTTAACGTTTTCCAATAATTCACACACCCACAATACGCTCTACACGACCCGGTACAATAACAAACCTCTAACCCCCCCTGACTGAAATCAAAACGGGAGAAGGACTGAATCGTGTTTTACTTAATGAAATTTCTCAAACATTTTGCAGCTTTCCGGATTCATTAGTCATTTTTTTTTTTAATTGAACCTTTCAAGACAAAACAAAACTAATTACTTGACAACGCGTGAACAAAGACGCAAACTAATTCTCAGTTTGTAGATTATTAAGAAAAGGATAAAATTACTGATAACATGAGCTTCAATCAAACATTCACCACGTTCTCCCTCCCACAGATACGGACATGTCCCCGTTTCATCCCCAAACTCCGCTGTGTTCAAATGTCTTGGCACAAACGGGACCCGTCTCGTGATTTGCGATGCTTGCACGAAAGCATTTGGCAGGCTTTTATTTGCACTCGCCTCCTCCGCCGATTGTCTTCGGACCAAAATGTCACTGTGCATTTCCTGATTTTTCTGTGAAGGTGCTTCCCTGCAGGCTGCATGAGTGAGTGCAGAGCATTTACAGGCTATTATATCGCACATGTTATATTGAAGCTGAAGGAACAACTGGGGGCGAGAGGGAGAAGGAGCATTTAAATTTTTTGGCCACAAACCGGGATCTCTCACAATTCTCTATGTGGGTTGATATCAAAAAATAAAAAAATTAAATCAGTGAAAAGCCTCTTTATGTTATCAAAGACTGAAAGGTAGTTTTTTTGTTTTGTTACCAAGCTCCAGGACAATAACTTTGTGAAGATAAAGCTCAGTGTTCATTGAGTTGTTATACTGAATAAATAAATAAATAAATGCGTTCACACATTTCGGTAACAATTTATTTGAAGGGGTGTGCATAAGACTGATATGACACTGTCATAAACATGACATAACACTTGTCATGAACATAAAGAAGTCTTTATGAATGTTTATGACAGTTGTCATGAAGTGTCATTTGGTAAATAATGACACTTTTAATGCAAAGTTGCTCTAAAAGTTGCTTTAAAAGGGCCAACTTTGGATGATTTTGTAAATTATAATTTAATTGCAAAGTTGGCATTTTTAATGGACTTTTAATGCAACTTTAGAGCGACTTTGCATTAAAAGTGTCATTATTTACCGAATCACACTTCATGACAACTGTCATAAACATTCATAAAGACTTATTTATGTTCATGACAGGTGTTATGTCATGTTTATGACAGTGTCATGTCAGCCTTATGCACACCCCTTCAAATAAAGTGTTACCCACATTTCTTTATTTTTAAAGGTAATAAAGCAGCTTTCTACTCTGACTTAACTGAACCATCAAATGACGTTGCTACGGGAGTTTAGTTTGCAATGTTAGGAAAATCTATGTCGAAGCTGGGATTTTTTTTCAGGTCTGTAACCTGAAAAGGAAAGCCGCTGGTTTTCTTCCATTCTCCTGTCCCCACAGAGACACGGATAAATGTCCCAACATGGCTGGACGGGTCAATAGATGGAAATCAGAGACGTCTGGTCTGTTTTCACTAAACTTTAAAAGATCATGCAGTTAATCAGTGTTCCTACCGAAAGCAGGAGCTGATTTGCTGTCAAGAGGAACAATGTTGACTAATAGAGATGTCATGTGGCGTTGGTAAGACTAGTCTACACAAATCTTAACCAACACCATTTATCAAAGGCTGTTTTTTGTGGGATTGTGAAGATTTCAGCTTCACTTCCAAATCAGTCTGATTTCATTCAAACTTTCCTTCATAGTTTTTATTTTTCAAATTTGACAAATTGGACGGCCGTATCAACTCTTTGGTTTGCTGAAGTCTTTTCATAAACATTATTAACAAAAACCAAAAAAAAAAAAACTAAAGTTCAGGTTATTGTTTGTTTTAGACTCTAAAACTAAGTGAGATAAATTAGAAGTATTACTAGTAGGCGAAAAAAAGTCCACTGTTTTACTAAGTCAAAAAATTATTTGCATTGTATTACTTTTGTACTCAATTTAAAGCTTAAACGAATCCTTTTTAAAGGTGAGAACTTGTTTACATGCACCATCTAGAAACACTTGCATCCAGGCAGCTTAGAGACGCTGTAACAAAAGAGCCCTGCCAGTAGGTGGCAGTGTCGAGATGAATGAAACGCCAAGAAAACATCTTGACCTTGGCTTAACTTCCCTAGAAGTCACTGCAGATGTAGCACTCTTCAACAAAGTTCACCATTTGCTTAAGGTTAATGTATGTGCTCTTCCCACATTGGTTGGAAGAGCAAACCAATTTCTATTACTTCTATTTCTGCCAGCGGCAACATATTTCTCTCCTTGTTTCAGAAGAGGATGAAACAAAGTGTATAGGCTTTTCTTGTCCAACGGCAGTCCAGCATAGTTGCATCATCTCAAAGCGCTGAAAAGGAACCGTAAAGGTAGTCTGGCCGCCTGCATACCAGAGTTAATTTACTTTGCACAAAACGTGAATAAAAGTTATTACCTGTTCGGACTGAACTTTGTTTCCTATAAGGAGGTGTGTGCTGCGGGTCCTCATATGGAGCAGCTTTGAAAACCATTTCCATAAGTGGCCCACTGCAGAGGTTTTCAGTGGATTTAGTGAATAAAACACTGCTGACGGGGCCACTCGGCGGTTGATCAGAAACCTTCTTCGCAGAAAATTCATTAGGGAAGTGTTACGAGGTGCAGCAGAGGATCGAGCGTTCACTCAGCACCGTTAAACGTGCTTGAACTAGGTTTTGCATATTTATAGCCATGTTAAGTCACCTTTAACACTTGAGAGCCATGTGTCAGCAAGGGTTTCATTTCAAACTCACATTATTGCTTTTAAAAACTGGAGAAAATCGATAAAAAAAAATCTTTGGGGGGAGAGAGGCTTCTGATTTGAACATAAAATAAAATCAGTCATGCACTCATTTCAAGCACAAAACATCTTCATCGTGAAACTGAACGCAACAACTATCGAAGCAACTCTATCCGCAAAATTATAACCACGATCACACACACACACATATCCGCGCCCTGAATAACCCGGGACATTAAAAATGCACAACCTCCAATCTCCCGTCCGCTGCTGTTCATTTCACCTTTCAACTTTGACACACTTTGATCCAGTATGTTTCAATTCTACTAAATGTGACGCAACTCAATTTTGAGACAATACAATATGATGAATCAGGATGAATCAACGTGAAAAATCTGCCATGTAACCGAGGTTTAGGTGACAGGAGGAAATGTAATTTATTAACATTAAATGCAACCTTTCAAAAGAGGTGTGTTTGGATGATAGATGAGAGAATGTAAACTGAATTCGCAGGATGCAAAATCACCAAAATGTATCAGCTAGAATAGGAATTAAAGGAAAAAGGCCAAAATATTAAAAAGTGATCGGACAACACCTTTGCAAAGCAGATTAGTTTCCATAAATCATGAAATGGTCAGCGCTATGTTTAACCCACAACTCAAACATTCGTGAATAATCTTTCATGCACACAGAGATCCATCAAATTTAGGCTGGAAAATTATTCTTCCGGCCAAGTGGTTCATATGTGACTAATAATTTAAGCATATAGAACATAGAAAATTCCTTTTGAGCGTCGATTGTTTCTCTGATCTGGTGGAACCTTTCTGGACTTTTCACTTTCCTGCATTTTTCACTTTCTTTAGAATGTCTTGGTTCATTTCTAATTTACTTTGTTCAAAGCAGATTTTCAAGTCGATACTCCTCACTTGCTGGTGTCACAGCGGGTTACCTGCAGTCTGCATGGAAAGTCATGCAACGCACTGCGGTGTTGATTAACATCTTCTTTTGGTTTTCTCACTCAGCAGATTGTATTTTTGATTTTCAGCAAAACTGTTTACTTTTTCTTTCTTTTTTTTTTTTCTTCCACCAGATCTCTGCCACAAGTAGATAATGTGAACCCTACAATAAGAAGATCCAAATCAGAAATGATGGGGGGGGTGATGATTTGAACTTTCAAAATAAAGCTAAGGGATAACTTTTCTGAGAGCTTAAGAAAAAGAAAGCAACATTTAAAAAATTTTATGACTTGCAGAGGTAGATTCCAGGTGGATACTAACAGAGGAATGAAAAACTGATTTTGTTGACCTTTCAAAATAAAACTCACATACTTTTCAAAATAGGAAGTTGAGTTTTAAATTTAAAATAGGTTTTAAAGACCAATGCTAATGTATATTTTGGGAATAAATTCTATAAGAGATATTTATTATGGTATTGAGTTGAATGCACAAAGTGGTAGGGTTTTTATTTTTATTTTTTACTGAAGTCAGTTTTAAATAATGTTCTTAGATTATCTTATGGTTTCCATCCTTCGATCTGTCTGTGTCTTGGTCTCACAGTGACGATCCGAACTGAACAATGTCCTGTTTCGGATCCAACTTTCAGACGGATTCGCTGCCAACAGTTTCCTGATTGTACTCGGAGATTTATGGAAAGCAGCTGCTATTTGTCTGAAGTGAAACCATCGCGCGCGTTTCTAACAAGCTATTATAGGCTTCACTTTTGATTCATGTCAGTTCCTCCATTGTACTTCTTCCTGGCAAGCGTCTCGACTCCCTTGGCTCTCGTCGGCATCCGCGGATCCCCTACGATGCATCTTGATCATTCCGAGTTTAAATTTGACGGGGCGGAGGGCTAATTATCCACATCAAATGGGGGTTTAATCAGCGAGGAAGACGAGGGGATCGTGAGAAGTTTTGCTGTGGAGAAGAGGGGGGTGGGGAAGGGGCCGAGAGGAGAGGGGTGCATGCTGGGTTTAATTCGGAGATGTTTGTGTGGGTAATGGTGTGGGTAAATGTGGATGGAGATTCCCCCTTCCTGGCTGACGTTGAAGCAAAAGCCCTGCTGAGACTCAGCGGCCGACCAACGTCGCCGTGACGAACAAACTAATGATCATTTACGGCTGCTTGTATCAGAATCAAACAAACAACATCTGTTCCTCGGCGCTTGTGTAGACTTTGCTGTGATGAATGAAGGTCTTAAGCTCTTCGCATGGAGATTAGGCGACATTTGGTGCCCATGTGGCGTTCGTGGTGTTAATCACCAGTAGGAGATTGGAGGGAGAAAGGAAAGTTTAAGTCATCATGGTATTTCAACAAACTTTGTCAGTCTCATTCATAAATTATATTTAATCATTAGCTTCAAATCATTAAATCTATTCATCTCAATTTATTTATTGTCATGAAGCCGTCTTATGTTGAAATATAAGACATGATGAGATGGGAACATTTATATAGCACAAAATATATTGAATGCCGACACTTCATTTACAACCGACTGATTATGTCTCAACTAGTCACATAAAAAAATTAATGATTAATAAAAATGTTATTTTAGTTTAATGAAGTAAAGAAGAAAAACAGAAACATAAAACTTACTCATAACCAAAGAGAGCTTAGAATTCAAGTTTAGAGATTTATTAGCCGATTAAAAGTGCAATAACTGTCATTTAGATGCAAATATTTAGCTTAAAACTTCGAAGTAGAAATAACCAAAGGCAAAACTGCAAAGTCCTTTTAGCAAAAAGCTTTTTTTTTCTTCCAACAATTTATTTTGGTACTAAAAATATATTTCCTGGAGCAAATATCGAAGTAAAACTGAAGGAGAACATTTTTCTTTGTTTTTTATCAATGCAAACAAACATGAGGTTCTGTGAAATTCTGCACCGCGGTATAATTTCACAAAACTAGGCATACTTTAATAAGCTCCAATTAAACTTAAGAGTGAGTAAAATTAGGAGATTTTTGTTTTTTTAAAGAGAAAATATCAAACAGCTACTTCCAGTCAAGTATCACTGAGACGAGGATGGTCTTTGTAGGCATCTCTGAGTTCTTAAGAATTGGGACCAAACCTGATATTCTGGACAGAGACTGAGGCTGACAGAGGCTGAAAACAATAAGGAGGGAAAGCCAACAATGGGCCTATAAAAGTAAAGAGAAAGATTTTAGATTTATTTATTAATTTTTTTTTCTGATCTGAGGTTGATTCAGACAGCAGCGGTCGATTTAAGTGGGCGGAGGTCACAGGGAAGCAGGTGTGAGAAGCAGCAGCAGGTTGATGTCAGGAGGAGAGAGAAAGGTTTGGAGGTGAGGAGGTGACGCGGCGCAGAGGAGGTTCCACTCCACCATGTGACCTCTGACTCCTGGTTTTCCACAGCAGTTTAGCTTTCAGTTGTTAGAGGAGGTGAATAAGTTCAACTAAAAACGCTCTCAGAACACGAAGCTGTCAGTGGCAGAACTAGAAAAACACCTTAATAATGGCTTTTCACAGCAAAATAAAAAAACACACAGCTGTCATTCGGATTGATAGCTCATGTTGAGATGCTCTCCAGTTGTTTTTTGTTCATATCATTATAATAAAGCCGTTTATGGACAATAGACATATCTATCCATCTATCCATCCTGACTGAAATGGCTGCATCTTTGAAAAGCAGAAGTAGAGCCTGCATCACGATTTAACTGTTTTTACCACAGCCAAATAAAATTGTTCATATACATCTATATATATGAACAATATATTGCACAGCTAAATCGTGAAGCAGGCTCTACTTCTGCTTTTCAAAGATGTACGGTGGTAAGACTGTGCATCTGTTTGCAGCCATTTTCAGGTGTGGGTGTAAACTTTGAGTCGGGGGCGTGGCCAGAATCATCTTTTTTGGATTGAAAGTGACGAGAAGCGCTAAAATAGGCCCTTATTCTGAAAGGAGCTCAAAGCAGGTGGAATAGACCAGAGTCTCATCATCTAAAAATTTTGTGTGTGTGCATATATATATATATATATATATATAACCATGTTTTGTATAGCTCACACATGGAACTTGTTTAAGGAAGCATAACAGAAAGCACTTAAAATTAAATTAGATTTAAAATTCAGTAAACAACACCTGATATTTTTTGTTCATTTATTTAACTTTTATTTTTCCAAGGCAGGACAGATCAAGAATAATGTCTGACATAAGCCAGGCAGGAAAGGGGCTTTGTCCACTTTCTAAAGTCTAATTCCAGGAAGACTTTAGTTATCTATGCTCTGGTTTCCCTCCCTGCCTTATTACTGATTAGCAGCAAAACATGTTAGATTTAAAATTTTGTTCTTCTTCTGTCTGGAGCTATTAACAAACACTCTTCTAGCTGACTTTGTGGTCAGACCTCTGCTAATGACCTTTATTAGAAAAACGCTGACTCATCATTCTAAACCTAAAATATTTCACAAGACTGACATCTTGGATCCGAGGGATAGTCCGTAAAGATTTTTCAGTGCATTAACTGAGCAAGAGATGAAAACCGATATGAAGCCCTCAGACACGGGACGTGAAGGTCTGACAGCCAAAAAAAAAAAAAAAAAACAATGAGGTGCACAGTAGTGTGGAAGAGGAAAAAGATTTCCCCATCCGAAGGTCACTGGTAGAGGAGAGGAGAGAACAGTCAGAGGATGAGACAAATGGAGCACGGCGAGGAGGTGACAGTATGAGGTTAGGCCACCGAGGCGGGATGAGGAGTGACAGGGGAGCGAGGTAAACAGGGCCAGCGGAGGAGCAGCAGAAAGCAGGAGGAGCACGGAGGAGCCGTCAGGGTGGAGATGACTCACAGCAAGAAGGTCACTGCCTTCAGAGGAGGGCAGGAGGACAGGAGTGATGGATGGAGCCGGACGAGGAGGTGAGGAGCAGGAGATCGACGCGAAGGGACACGGAGGAGGCGACGCTGTCACGGCTGTTCGCCGCTCAGACACGGAGGAGAAAGAAGGAAGTGAGAGCGCGAGGGAGGGAAGAGGTGCTCAGGCTTGTGGTGAGGTGAGGAGAAGTGACAGAGAGGAGCAGAAGCAGACTCCAGAGAGGGAGGCAGGAGACGCGACGCTGGACCTGGCAGATGAAGCGCTCGCTGTGCAAAACGCCGTGTGACGGTGACGGCAAGAAAGGAAACGAGATCAGCAAGGAGCGGAAGCTCTGACTCCACCAAACGTCCCAACTCAGAGCCGTCACATTCACGAAGGTTGAGAGGAGGGTTTTACTATTATTAGGCCCGAGCAGCTAAGCGCTGCGAGAGCCTATTGAAACTGTACTGTTTATTATTACGATTCTGCCACCCTTTTTAGGGGGCTTTTCTTTTTGGGGGCTTTATCATATTCAAAAACTCACCAATCTTGGCGGGGGCATAGAGCCCGGTGAAAAATTTCGTATTTTATGGT